>NW_024722628.1:0-14435 GCF_018991925.1 Homarus americanus | reverse complement strand
TCATTATCGTCTTCCCATACCTCTTATCCATTTGATCTTTTCCCTCTCATTAACCTCCCCACCTCTTTTATTTCTCATTCCATCTCCTTAATTTCATTCTCACCTGTATGTGTCTCTCTGTCTCTCTCATCTGACTTCCGTTGTCTGCCAGGTAAAGTAAAGTTCAGTAATTAAATAATGTTGATTTCTCATTTAATTTGGTGTAAAATAAACAACTTACTTACTTCCTTACTTCTTAAATGTAAACCAACAATTTACCCGAAAGTGACTTTGATGTTACTGATATAAGAATACACATGTAGGTGTAATTGACATAATAGTTCATTTGTTGCTTGTTAAAGATGAAAATACTGTTGCTTATTCCACTAAAAATTACCGAGAATAAAAAAAATATTTTCTGATATTTTTTCTATTATATTTAACAATTTATTATAGGAAGACAGTAATTTATCGTCTTATTAATACCGTAATAAGGGGGTCTTATTTTTCCACTACTAATTGAATTGTTTCTTGTTCGTTGATATACAGTCTATATTGGTTCATTTTTAGATATTACTATATTAAACATATTGAAATATAATTTACTTGAATACTTAAAAATACTTCTATTACTATTATTTATTTATCTTTTTCTTCTTTTGTTTCTCTTTTACTTCACTTTTTATTCTTCCTTTTACTTCCTTTTTTATTTTCCTTTTCATCCTTTCTTCACCTTTTTCTTCTTACTTCTCTTCCTCTTCTTCAAAAAGTAGTAATTAAATCAATCATTAATTAAAAAAATAATAAATAAAGATACTCACCTTGAAGGAACCAGTAATACCTTTTGGGGGGTACAGTAGAAGTAGTAGCACCACCCAAGTGTGCGGCCACCAAAGAAATGATTCGGGTGATGACTCGCCTCATGACTGATTATACTCAGGACCGCTTCCTCGCCCCTTTAGCTCTTCAAATACTGGCAATAATACCACATCTATTTTGTCAGAGGACACACACAAAGACTAAGCACAAAGAAAATGTGGCAGCAATGAAGAGAAGATTGAGCAATGTGGCAGACTGGGGCCCTTGATGATCTCCTATGTGAAGTAAGAACACTGCAGGAGAGACTAAAAATTACGGGTGACAGAAAGCAAAACACCGATGACGTGGCAAGAAAATTTGGAAATAAAATGCGCTTGGGAAAAGTGTCTCTGGCGGTAAGATCTCTCACAGAGGAATCCTCCGGTGGGGTGATGCCAATAAACAGAGAGACATTAAAACTACTGAAAGAGAAACATCCCCCTGCAAGCGACGAAAAAGGCATCAGGTTCGAGGGTGTCTATACCCCACCAAACGCTGTCCTGTTCGAGAAAATAACAGGAGAGATGGTGTGGAAAAAGGCACTGAAGACTCGAGGAGGAGCTGGCCCTTCAGGTCTGGATGCAAACAGTTGGAAAGTCATCCTCAGCACAAACAAGTTTGGCCCTGTAGCAAGTGATCTCTGCACTGCCATTGCCGCCCTTGCAAGAAAGCTTGCATCCTCTTGCTGCCATCACCTCCAGGCCCTGACGGCCTGCCGCCTTATTCCTCTGGAAAAGAAATCAGGATGTAGACCTATAGGGGTTGGGGAAGTGCTGAGGCGGATCATCGGAAAATGCATAATGGAGGTGGTTAAAGATGATGTCAGGGCAGCAGCAGGGAACCTACAAGTGTGTGCTGGCCACCAGGCTGGTGGGGAGGCCGCCATTCACGCCATGAGATTGATATTTGAGCAGCGTGATTGTGAGGCCATTCTCCTGGTGGATGCTTCAAATGCATTCAACATACTTAACCGCAAGGCTGCACTGCACAACATCAAGATCAAGTGTCCAAGCTTTGCAATGTATGTTGAAAATTCGTATAGGAATCCATCAGACCTCTATATAGTAAACAACAAGGCTCTAAGAGGTGATACCATCTTACAGTCAACCGAGGGAACAACACAGGGGGACCTGTTGCAATGGCAATGTATGCAATTGGCCTATCAGTGCTCCAACAAGAAATAAAATTTGAAACAACTGGGGTCAAACAAGTGGCATATGCTGATGACCTTACAGGAGCAGGAAAAGTGGAGGGCATCAAAAAGTGGTGGGACCTGGTAACATCGCGAGGTCCACAAATAGGGTACCACCCAAACGCCAGCAAGTCCTTCCTCATCGTGAAGCCAGAACATTACGAACGGGCATTGGAGGTTTTTGGCGGAAGTGAGGTCAAAATAACTAAGGACGGCCAAAGACATCTAGGCGCAGTAATTGGCACTACGGACTTCAAGACCGAGTACGTAGCGGGAAAGGTGAATGAGTGGGTTAGTGAAATCCAAGCTCTGTCTGAGATTGCTAACACAGAGCCACATGCGGCCTTTGCTGCATTCACCCATGGAGTCCAGCATCGTTGGAACTACCTGATGCGTACTATCCCTGATATCGGACCCCTCCTCCACCCTCTGGAAGAAGTTATCAGCAGAAAGAGCACTTCTTGCACTTCCATCATGACTGGGAGGGATGGGACTAACAAATCCAGAGGAGATTGCTGCCACTGAACATCAAAATTCACTTCAGTTCACGGCAGCCCTCACCGACCACATAATAGCCCAGAATGCAACCGGGGAAGTGGACACCAGTGAAGTAAATAAGATTCGTAGGTCTATTACGACAGATCGACAGCACTGCCAAAATGATAAGTTGCAGCAACTGTTGCTGCAGGTACCAGAAAATTTGAAAAAAAAGTAGCTATAGCGCAGGTGGGCGCCTCGAACTGGTTAACTACGTTACCGATAAGGGCAAATGGTTTCAGTCTTAATAAACAAGAATTTACAGATGCCATTGCTCTAAGGTACGGTCGGCCAGCAGAAGGTTTGCCCTCCCAATGCATGTGTGGCTCTTCCTATGATGGCGATCACGCCATGGTGTGCAAGAAGGGGCGCTTCATATACATGAGGCATGACCAGGTAAGGGACCTCACAGCAAATATGTTGAAGGAAATCTGCCGGGATGTCATGGTAGAACCGACCCTCCTTCCATTGGATGGTGACATCTTCCAACACAGGACTTCAAACATATCTAACGAAGCCCATGTGGACGTCAGTGCTCGAGGATTCTGGACGCTGGGACAGCGAGCTTTCTTCGACATCAGGATTTTTTATCCCATGGCCGCATGTCACCGTAACCTAGCTCTCGATGCTGCACATAGGAGGAACGAGAACGACAAGAGAGGGGCATATGGGGAGAGAATTCAAAACGTTGATCAAGGCAGCTTCACTCTTCTAGTGTTCACAACCTCTGGTGGGATGGGACCAAGTGCAAGATGTTTCTACGCCAGACTCGCGGAGGTGATCTCCGAACAGAAGAAGCAGCCCAGAAGTTATGTTACAGTCTGGATGAGATGTCGACTGTCTTTCTCTCTCCTTCGGTCGGCTTTGCTCTGCCTCAGGGGAACGAGAGCTTCTACCCCAACTCCGACAACTGCTGCAGATATTGACTATGAGGCAACATTCACTGAATGCCGCATAGATCTGCGGCTTAACTAATTTAACACAGATAGGATAGCTACTTATGTATTAGGATATTTAATATTTAGGTAATTAAATGGTGGCGAAGGTGTGGCTATTGGGGGAGGCTGGAGGCCACTATAAAAAAGAAATAAAAAAAATATTCTTAGTAGTAGTAGTAGTAGTAGCAGTAGTAGTGGTAGTGGTAGTAGAAGACAAGAGAGGTCGGTCGTGCAGCTCAGTTCGTGGGCCACAAATGGGTTTACCGTAAACCTGATCACTTGTCTGGGTAAACCACCACCTGTTGCGATAAACTGGTGATCATCTCTCCTGGGGGACGGAGCTACACCTGCCCTCTAATATATCCGCCAGCTTTATTACTTAATATATTGTATGTTATTATGTAGTATATTGTTGTGTCCACTGAGGGGGGGGGAGGATTGGGAGGTAGGGGGAGGATGGAAGAAGGAAGGAGGGATGGGGGGATGTGGAGAGATGGATAGGTGGGGGGAAGTGGGAGAGATGGGTGGGGGAAGGGGTGGATTGAGAGAGATAGGGGGAGGAGGGAGAGAGAGGTAAGTAGTGTGAGGGAAGAGAGAGAGAGAAAGGTAATGAGAGACATGAGAGGAAGAAAATAGAGAGATCAAAGTGGAAGGGGGAGAGAGAGATAAGGAAGAGGAAGGGTAAAGGAATGAAAGAGAATGAGAGGGGTGGGAGAATTGAGGGAGATGGGAGGGATAGAGAGTAGGAGAAGGAGAGAAGATCAAAAGGGAAGGAGAGATAGAAAGACAGATAAGGAAGAGTAAAATAATATAGAGAATGAGAGAAAATCTGAGAATAAGAAAGAATAAAATACGAGAGAATAAGACAAACAGATAGACAAACAGACAGACAGACTTTTTTTTTAGTTTAACAAATTTATTGGCAAAGCTTGTAGTACAGTTTGCCTATTCTGTGTAATTCAGTCAGGTCTTGACACTGAGGGTGGTATTACTTCTAACTGCCACGCAGGACAGAGGTTCATACACAAAGAAATACATCATATTCATTAACAGCTATAAATGTATCGAGGTCAGATTCATGTGGGTAATGTCACTGTTCACTGCCACACAGGACAGAGGTTCGTACACAAAGAAGGAAATACATCATATTCATTAGCAGTATATATAGGTCAGTGGATCACATACATTGGAGTCATATTCTAATTGAAGACTAATCAGTGTGGGCTAGCAAATTTGGGATAAACAGCAAGAATGTCCTCAAGCACCCCTGATTCAATGTAGTAATTACATAGTTCAAGATACAGACAGACATGCAAACAGACAGACAGACAGACAGGAAATACCCATGGAGTACAATGAGTACAATTTAGACATCGACAAGCGTGAACGTGGCCCGGGGTACGGTGGTAAATATGTCACGGCCAACAGCAAAAAGACTCTTACCAAAGTCAACATAATCTCTAGTATTTTAACCCTATATAACCCTATATAAACCTCTATATATCAAGCTATATTATATAATTTGTTTATGGAGGATAAATTAAACTTGTATAATATTTTTTTTTTCGGGGGAATACTAGGCTAAAAATAAATCGTATGTTGACCGCCTGTACTGACTTGGCTGATGGATGAGGAGTGTTTAGTTATTTTTTTTTCAGGTGTAGGTTAATGTTGTCAGGGAATTATTTTTTTTTTACTCTTGGTATCGTCATTCGCTCGTATTGTAGCTCACTCTTGATATTGTAGCTTTTGGTATCGTCATTCACTCGTGGTAAGGTGGAACATGTGGTACCCGACTCATCCCTCCACACCTGTTTAAGAGTGACGGGTGGGACATTACTATTTACACCTTTATACTGTATTTCCTCTGCTCGGGAGGTGAACAGTCCAAAACAATTAACCTTCGATCTAATTACCCCGTTTACTGTACACTGGTAACGTGCGTACCTCTCCCTATTGTGTCCTGGGTTCAGTCTCTAGCCCCGGGACAGATATGAGAAGGGTTTGTTATTCAATGTATCTTATATACCAAAAACATTACAGGTTTTATCTCTCCAGGTAGCTACTTCAGTTTCCTCCTCGTGTACTAATACTAAATTGGATCTCGTGTTGTGTATGTTATTCATTATTAGTTATTTACCTTTTGAATGTATGATTTTAGTGAATGAATTGTTCTACATTTTTTTTAGCCTCCTTGAGTACAGTGAATCAAAGTTCTATAGATGTGAGGTGTTTGTGTAATGTATAAATTGTACAGTTATTAATGAATGGTGTGTACAGTGCATACATTGTGACCTTTTATACAAGAACTTCAGGGAAAGTCGGTGGTTATTATGTGGTGTGTTTAGCCAATTATCTGACAGGGAAGGGAGAGGGGATGAGATGTATGGGGAGGAGGGAGGATGGGGGCAGGATGGGATGGAGAGAGGGGAGGATGGGGTGAGGAGAGGGATAGGAGAGAGGGACAGGGGAGGAGGGTGGGGGTAAGAGGGACAGGGGAGGAGGGGTGGGGTAAGAGGGACAGGGGAGGAGGGGTGGGGGTAAGAGGAGGGACAGGGGAGGAGGGTGGGGAATTAAGGGGACAGGGAGGAGGGTGAAGTGCAGAGGGACAGGAGGGGTGGGGTAGAGGACAGGGAGGAGGGTGAGATGGGGGACAGGGAGAGGGTGGGAGTAAGAGGGACAGCAGAGGGGAGGAGGGGTGGGAGTAATAGGGACAGGGGAGAGGGTGGGGAGTAGAAGGGACAGGAGGAGGGGTGGGGAGTGATAAGAGGGACAGGGGGAGGATGGGTGGGGGTAAGAGGGACAGAGGAGGAATTGGGGTTGGAGACTGGGGAGGGGGTGGGGGTTAGGGGACTGGGGGATGAGGGGTGGGGGTAAGAGGGACAGGGGGGGGGAGGAGAATTGGGGGTAAGAGAAGAGTGAAAGGAATGAGGATAAAAAATGGATGTATGAGAGAGGAGGGAGGAGAATCGGCCATTAACCTGGCCCCTCCTCGCTAGCTCTATGAGAGAGAGAGAGAGAGAGAGAAACACATTAACTTGACAAACACCGCCAGTCGACCTCTGCTGCCCGCTGTGATGATCGTAACATAATGATCTAACAACCTAATTGCCTTGGACGTAACTTACCAAGCACATTAATCCACCGCCGCGCATAATCTTGATTAGATTACGCACACTCGTTAATTCCGGCAAAATACAATGCTTAATTGTTGCTCCCTCGGGTAACTTGCGTCAAAATATTAAATGTCCGGGAGACTCTGAGGATTTATGGCCAATGATCGGTGCTTGGGGCGAGGCGAGGCGAGGCGAGGCGAGGCGAGGCGAGGCGGGAGGGAAGAAGAGGAAGAGGGATTAGTAGGAGGGTGGGAGGGAAGAAGGATAGGGACTAATGGGAGAAAGAGAGAGGGAGGGAGAGGGAAGGACAGAAGAAAGATAGGGACTAGTAGGAGGTGGTGGGAGGGAGAGAGAAGAATAGGGACTAGTAGGAGGGAGGGAAGAAGAGGGATAGAGACTAGTAAGGGGAGGGAAGGAAGAGGAGGGATAGGGACAAGTAAGAGAGGAAGGGAAGAAGAGGGATAAGGACTAGTAGGAGAAGGGAGGGAAGAAGAAGGATAGGGACTAGTAGGAGGAGGGAAGGGTAGACGAGGGGGAAGGAAAGGAAAAGAGAGATAGGAACTAATGGGTGGGGAGGGGGAGGAAGAGAGGGAGAGGAGGGTGATGGAGAGAGAGGAGAAAGAGGGATGGGGCTTCACTGGCAGGAAGGGATGGGGGCTGGAGTGAGGGTCATTGAAGGAGGGGGCGGGGAGAAAGAGGGAGGGGGAGAGAAGTGATGGGCAGCAGGAGGGGAGGAGAGTGGATTGGTAGATAAGAGAATGTATGTGACAGAGAAGGAGAGGACGATGGGCATTAAGGGAAGGGTGGGAGAGGGAGGGAGGGAGGGAAGGAAAGAAATAGTGAGAGGAAAGGAAGGAGTGAGAGGGATAAGAGGAGAGAGGGAGGAAAGAAAGGGAGAGAAAGATGGATGGGAAGGGGTAGGTGGAGACAGGGAGGTAGGAAGGTAGAGAACGGAGACAAAGAGAAAGGGAGATAAGGAGGGAATGAGGAAGAGGCAAATGGAAGAACATAAGATAGAAGGCGAAATGGAAGGAGAGGAGATGAGACAGAGTAAAGGAGCATGTGAAATATAATGACAATAAGTAAAGGAAGGAAGGGGAAGAGAGTAAGTAAAGAATTATGAACCAAAGGAAGACAGGGAGGAGGAGGAAAGGAATTAGAGGAAGGAGGAGAAAGAGAAACTGAAGAGAAAAGAGACGGAGAAACGTAAACAAGAACAAGTGAAGAAAATAAGAGACGAGAGATAAATAGTAAGTAAATAGATAGAAGAAAGATAATCAGAATAACACAGTAAATAATTAATAGATAATAAGTGATAGTAATTGCGGTGGAAACGATAAAAATTAATAATATTGATGAACAAAAGAAAATTATTAATGATAATACTTTTAGGGGTCAGATTTCGAAAAAAAACTAAATATTTATAGTTTTTATCAGATTTCGAAAGTATAATTGTCGAAAGTAATCGTTTTAGTCACATTTCGAAAACAGTAATTAATTTTTTTATGGAGGGAGGAGAGGGTGGGGTAGATACAAGGGGAGGATTAATTTTCTCAAAAAAGAAAAATCTGGGGAAGAAACTTAACATAAAGGATTACTACAGATTAATAGAGCCAGACTGTTGGGGTAAAGTCACGACATAATTACAATGATACGTAATCATGATTAAATTGTCACAAGGAGTTTTTTTTTTTTTTTAATAAGGTAACAGCGGGTGAGATTGACACAGACGAATAATGTTGGGTGAACGAAAATATACGATAATTAAACGAAAAATAAAAATACCGCTTAAGAATCAAAACAAAAAGACGAACGGTAGAAATTAATATGACTGGCAAAATAGTGAGATTAATTATGTTATTTTAGTGATTTTTTTTTTTGGTGCTTTTAGTTTTGGTTTATATTTTTTTAGCATATTTTATATACTTCTATTTGCCTTATATACTTTTAGCCATACTTTAAATACTTTTTAGCCATATTTTATTTATTTTTTTATTCAATTTACATATTTTTTACTTTACGTTATATACTTTTAGCCATACTTTAAATACTTTGCTACTCTATATATTTTTAGTAATACATTAAATACTTTAGCCACTTTATATATACTTTATCATACTTTTTTATACTTTTCTCTTTAAATACTTTTACATCAAAACTTTACACTTCGTCATATTGTCTGCGTTCTGTTATTATTTTTAATCGCTGTCTCGTGTTGATCAAGTTGGCTCCAGTAACCAGGGTCGTGACTTAACAATTACACTGTTATTTTCTCTTATCCACCAGATGGTATTAAGCTGAGGAAAGTTTGCAGACTGTGAATCCAGAAGTGTGTAACAAGATGGATAATGGGCCCTCTCTCTCTCTCTCTCTCTCTGCTTGTCTATCTATCTATATAACTTGATAAAATGTTTGTTGACTGGCACTAAATTTGGTAGGTTAGGTTAGGTTAGGTTAGGTTAGGTTAATATGTGACAAGATCCACGTGATTAACTTTTGATGAAAATAAATACCCAAATTAACCATAATGTTGCCATGGAAATAAAGGTTTTTTCGGGGAGGGGAGGGGGGGGGTAGAAGGGGGGGGAAGTTAAAGAAAACGATGACGTGAGACAATTTTCCACCGGTGACTATTTTAATTTACAGTAAATGCGTAAATTATCGCTACCATTTATTTCACCCCGCCAGACGCTCTCTCAGTGATGACGGTGACTTTTACAATCCCCTCCCCAAAACCAGTTCTTAAATACTCCTCCATTTCCTCCCTTAAGTAGCTAGACTCGTTTAATGCTCCGGCGTTACGTTAGCTGTTACTGTCGTTGTTATGCTTTCTGTTACTCCCGTTGATACGCTTTTATTGCCGTTGATATGCTTAATCTGTTACCGGCGTTACTACACATGTTACCCCTCGTTACCACTCTGTTACTACCGTTAAGCAAGGAAACGGGAACGGTGGACTAAACGGTCATTCATCACATAGGGACTCCAGTCTTTCTGTTCTAATATTCACTAAATCAACTTTAACTGCGCTTGAGAGAGAGAGAGAGAGAGAGAGAGAGAGAGAGAGAGGAATTTGAAGCGTGTATGGCCGAGACAGGGCACCTGAGGGCTGGCTGGCTGGACTTTTAGATTACAGGTTAATTGGGTCATTACCTACCTTAACCAATCTTCCTCCTCCTCCTCCTCCTCCTCCTCCTACTACTACTACTACTACTACTACTACTACTACTACTACTACTACTACTACTACTACTACTACTACTACTCCTGTTTCTCCTCTTCGTCCTTCTTTTCTTTCTCCTCCTCTTCATCATTTTTTTTCTTGTGAGTATTACATAGTGCTTGTTATTGGTCTGACTTAGCTCGTGTTATTTCTATCTTAGTGAATAACACCCATAACAATAACATAACATGATGTGACATATTTCTTAGGCCGTAACATAGACTGATATAATCTAGTTAATTACATAGTTGGTGGATACGTTGATGAAAAAGAGTGTGTATTCGTGGTAAAGATTCACAGGTAAACGATTGAGGTAATGTCAGTCTCTCTCTCTCTCTCTCTCTCTCTCTCTCTCTCTCTCTCTCTCTCTCTCGTGTAGCCCAGCTTGACACGATGGTCCTGAGGCGAGGCTGTGGGCAGGTACCTTCTCTTCTCTTCCCTCTCTCAGTACACCTCTAGGTCAGGGTCTTCCCAAGGTCTCAGGTTAAGATTTTGTCCTTTAATTGGTGATGAAAAGGTAACACAGGTAACACAGGTGGTAATAAGCGTCAACATATCACCTGAGACACTTACTGTAGGTTGGTGTGTTGTGTTCTGTCGCCAGTTAAAAGGATACAGCCAGTGTGTGTGTGTGTCTTTGTGAGTCAGAACAGTGGGTGGTTGGCTTACTACCAAGGTATTTTGTGATCGTAACGCTTGCTGGTATTCTCCCTCGGTGTCGCTGCTTATAGGAACATTTGTCACAAGAATCAACTTTGAAGAAACGAGCTTAAGAGTACGTGACGACTTAAAACTGGAAGGAGAGAATGACAGACATAATCTTAAATTTTGAAGAAACGATTTTATAATACGTGACGTCTCTTACGTTGGAAGGAGAACATGGCATACACACTCCTACAGGTGACAACTTTTGTATCAAGCAGGTGGCACGTTTTCCTACATCTGTCTCCTAGAGAAATCCAGAACTCGAAAGCAAAAACTTACCCTTCCCCTCCCCCTGCCCCCCTCCCTCCCTTTCACCTTCCCCTCCCCTCCCTCCCTCCCCTCCCTCTCCCCTCCTCCTCCTCCCTCACAGAAACACCATCTGGTAGTGTAAAACAAAACTGTAGTATTCTGGCAATATCAACTTTCAGTATCTTCTACGCTGAATTTAGAGCAGAAACTCGAAAAAATTTAACACAATACACAAACGTGTCACAGGAACCATTCATATTTCCAGAACACCGCCACCGGCAGTTAACATGACTTACCACCAACGCTCAAACTATAACAATGTTTTATACACCACCTCCTTTAATAATCTTTATACCGAGATGTCCGGACCTTCCAGATACTACGGTTGGTCTTAACTTAACCGTAGAATAAAACTTTCAGAAGTGTGTTGATGAGCCTTAGTCACGCCCGTCACTATCAACCGGGAGTCTGTAAATTTATCCCCAACACTTGATTATTTTTTTTATTATTTTTTTTTACACCAAGGCTGGAGGTCTGGACAACATCAACACGTTTCGCTTTATATAATTCGTCAGTGCTCATGTTCCTTGGTTAAAAGTCGAATTATTACACAGCTCTTAAGAGACACATGTTATATTGAGACACATATTGCATTACACAGCTCTTGAGGGCATTATATTATGAGACATATTGCACGTACAGCTCTTGGAACACATGTTATATTGAGACACATATTGCATTACACAGCTCTTGAGACATACATGTTATATTGAGACACATATTGCATTACACAGCTCTTGAGACACATGTTATATTGGGACATATTGCATTACACAGCTCTTGAGACACATGTTATATTGAGACACATATTGCATTACACAGCTCTCTTGAGACACATGTTATATTTGAGACACAGCATTACACAGCTCTTGAGACACATGTTATATATTGAGACATATTGCATTACACAGCTCTTGAGACACATGTTATATTGAGACACATATTGCATTACACAGCTCTTGAGACATATGTTATATTGAGACATATTGCATTACACAGCTCTTGAGACACATGTTATATTGAGACACATATTGCATTACACAGCTCTTGAGACACATGTTATATTGAGACACATATTGCATTACACAGCTCTTGAGACACATGTTATATTGAGACACATATTGCATTACACAGCTCTTGAGACACATGTTATATTGAGACACATATTGCATTACACAGCTCTTGAGACACATGTTATATTGAGACACATATTGCATTACAACACACATACACGTGCTGGCATATATCCTCTACTCTGATGTATCATGTATTACGATGAACAGTGATACAACAGCTTATCTTTAACTCCAAGTTATATATAAGAAGAATATTGTTTAATTACGATAACCAAATATAACAGAAATATGATAGCTTATTAATAACTGAATTTTGTATAATTATTAGCTTATTAATAACTGAATTTTGTATAATTATCAGGATAGCTTAAACAATTATAGGTAAGAGATATAATAAAAAAAATATTATAGCTTTTTATACAGCTGATTATTGTAGATGTATTTAGCTTTGTGTGTAAAAGAGGATGGGGGTATACTTTTTTAAACAGGTGAGTATACATAATACACTTGCATACACAAAAACACACAGATATCCCCTCTTGGTGACAGACGTGTACACCTGCGGCAGATCACCATAATGACGGTAGTGTGGGGGTGGGGGCAGGGTACTTACTGATAGGGGAATTCCACTGACTTCAAACTCACGCACGGCAAAATTCACATTCTCTCTCTCTCTCTTTTTCTCTCTCTTTCTCTCTCTCTCTCTACTCTCTTTCTCTCTCTACCTCTCTCCTCTCCCTACTCGCTCCACCCCCCTCTCTCTCTCTACTCTCTCTCTCTCTCTCTCTCTCTCTCTCTCTCTCTCTCTCTCTCTCTCTCTCTACTCGCTCACCCCCTCTCTCTCTAATCTCTCTCTCTCTACTCATTCTCTCTGTTTCTCTCTCTCTCCCTCTCTCTTTCTCTCTCTCTCTACTCTCTCTCTCTACTCTCTCTCCTCTCTCTCTCTCTCTCTCCTCTCTCTCTCTCTCCTCTCTCTCTCTCTCTCCCTCTCTCTCTCTCTCTCTCTCTCTCTCTCTCTCCCCTATCCCTATCTCTCTCTCTCTCTCTCTCTCTCTCTCTCTCTACTCGCTCACCCCCTCTCTCTCTCTCTCTCTCTGTCTCCTCTCTCTCTCCTCTCTCTCTCTCATTCTCTCTCTGTTTCTCTCTCTCCCTCTCTCTTTCTCTACTCCCCTCTCTCTCTCTCTCTCTCTCTCTCTCTCTCTCTCTCTCTCTCTCTCTCTGTCTCTGTCTCTGTCTCTCTCTCTACTCTCTCTCTCTCTCTACTCTCCTCTCTCTCCTCTCGCTCCCCCTCTCTCTCTCTACTCTCTCTCTCTGTCTCTCTCTCTACTTCTCTCTCTACCTCTCTCTCTCTGTCTCTCTCTCTACCTCTCTCTCTCTCATTCTCTCTCTGTTTCTCTCTCTTCTCTCCTCTCTCTTTCTCTACTCTCTCCTCTACTCTCTCTCTCTCCTCTCTCTCTCTCTCTCTCTCTCTCTCTCTCCTCTCTCTCTCTCTCTCTCTCTCTCTCTCTCTCTCTCTCTCTCTCTCTCTCTCTGTCTCTGTCTCTCTCTCTCTACTCCTCTCTCTCTCTGTCTCTCTCTCTACTCTCCCTCTCTCTCTCTCTCCCCTCTCTCTCTACTCGCTCCCACCCTCTCTCTCTCTCTCTCTCGTGTACCTTAGTGTCGTACCCCTGGAGTCCTCAGCAGAGGCCTTGTGATCATACGCTCCTTTTAGACGATAAGAGGAGACATAAGTGGACGACTGTCGTACCTGATGAGCGCTAATGCTTCTCACCGTGGTGCCTCTACTCCCTCCCTCTACCTCTTCTCTCCCTTCCTTCCTGCTTCCCCCTGTCGAGCCTTTCTCTACCCTTCCCCCTTTACTCCTCTCCCTCTTCCAGATTCCCCCTGTCGTTCTTCCTTACTGTTCTCACTCTCCTTCACCCTGCCGTTCCTCTCCTTCCCATTTCCCGTCTTCCTTTCACGTCTTCCCTTCCCCCTCTCGCCCCCACCCCTAACCAACAACCTTCCCCCATATCACCCTCCCCCCCACTCCCCCCACCTCCTTATCGCCGCGACACTGGAAATGATTATGACGTCAGAGACATGACAACGCCTGCGCAGTTTGATAACTTCCCTGAGAGTATGAGAAAGAGAGAGAGAAGGAAGGAAGGAAGGAAGGAAGGAAGGAAGGAAGGAAGGATAGAGTTATAATGAAAAACACAAAGGAAGAAGAAGAAAACTAAGCATTTGATAAACAGGCGGCAAAATAAGGTAGTTTGGAGCCATCTTGATACGCCACATGACAATCTTCAAGTATCTCCTCCTCTTCTTCTTCTCCCCTTCCTCTTCTTCCTCCCCCTCCCAACTCTTCTTCCTCTTCCCTTCCTCTCCTCTTCCTCTCCTCTTCCTGTTCGTCATTCATTCATCTTGGCCGCGTCGATAAATTACCATCGTCACCTTTTTACTGCAGACATACAGGAAGACGCAGGTGGTAATTTGTCTGAGCAAAACGGAGAGGATCAC
>NW_024722627.1:0-12678 GCF_018991925.1 Homarus americanus | reverse complement strand
GTTATTTACATACCTACATATATACCTGACCTCCTTAACACGACTGTCACAACACAAATCATTAAGTTTTACATTGCTTCCTTCCATCTTCCCTGTCCCCTCTTCCCCCTGAGCAAAAAAATGCACCTGGGCAATTTTTCACAGGAGTTGAGTGCCCGGGAGTCGCGTGTGGTCCTCCGGTTGTGCTTTACTTAATAACACGCCCAGGTCCTAGATGGGTCCATAACTTGTGGTGCCTGGTGTCTGCTTGTCCTCCCCTAGACACGCGACGCATCTGTTTCTAGCGAGGTGGTGAGTCCGCTATGGGATGTCGAGATAGAACCTGTATTTAAATCAGAGAACTTAATGTAAGATCAACTAAAACTTATATTATTCTTGAGATGTGAGTTCTTTTGGGGGTGTTGACGGAACTTACGATGTACAGTAGTGTTTTAGGTCCATCTACAACACGTATATACCCTAGGATATTGAGACGGATCTTGTTCAAATTCGAGAAATATAATTTGAAGTTCAACATAATATCCACTGTTCAGTCTATCGTTGAACTCTGGCGTGTCCTTTGTTCTTGTTCAACGTGTGTATATACCGTTTCCCTTCACCAAGTTGCATGTGTGAACCTCCTGCAGTATTCTCGGTGTGTTTGGGTGTGTGTGTTTCCTTGTAAAGAGCTAAACATATTTTTTTTATTAATGGCTAAAACTTGTTGCAATATCAGGGAAGACTAATACACAATATCACTATGAAATTTCACCTTCCCCCTTGACAGGTAGTCGACATTATTTCTACTTAGATAAATCACACACGATGGCGCAACGCTTACTCATGACACAAGAAAAACAAATGACGATCGTGATGACAACAAATGACGTGGCTCCTAAACCTAGCGAACCTTTAACACCAATATATCGGTTTGTTTATAAAGACTCTGGCGTTCTTTGTAAAGGTAACTCTGGCGAGGATTATAATTGCCTGAGGGTCAATTAGTGTGTAAACTGGTTTAACCTTTGCCTCCACCAGTTTTATATATATAGTATTATTGCATGAAAGGATTATATATTCTTTTTAATTAAAACTTCTGACTGAGAATTAAATGCCAAGTCGGTATTAAGGAGTAAAATACAAATCTGTCGAAATTAAAATACAAATCTGTCGAAATTCTGGCAAAACACAGTGTACATTTTTTTATCGTCATTCGTCTATTCGTGGATGTTTAGTTTTGCATTTGATGTTATTACGGTAAAAGCTAATATCTTCGTCTCTAGAGATTAAAATACTGGAGTAGTAATCTGTTGTTGACCTTTTTCGATATTTAATCTCTCTTTGGTTAATATTGTCCGTAATTCTGTTGTTTGTTTCATGGACCGTAACCACTAAGTCTGAGGCCAGAAAACATTTGCAATTGTATCATTTATGGATTATATAATTATTAGAATCCCTTGCCTGGGGGAGGGGGGCTAATCTTCAGGTGAGTCCGGATATTCTTAGCCACCCGTATTTTCATATATTGGTCTAAAAACTCCCTTACTCTTACAACCAACAACGATCCACACAAAATATCCCCACCAATATGGTTAACAATAATAGTAACAATAGTAAATTCTTACCTACTGACAATATTAACAATAAAGGCAACAAAATTAATAACGTGTAATCCAGGTGGCAACAGGTCACTCCATGTTATCTCTGTATCAATTTATATTACTAAATAATTTCAACAAAAAGCAGTGGAAACAATTTAATAGTGATGTATAGTTCCAGTGACCTTTTGATAATGACCTATAACTCTCAAAAGGTATTTCATGTTATACCTGTTCTGTAAGTCTGGTCTTCCTCCCCTTGAGATATTCTAAAACACAAACATAAGAACATAAGAAAATAAGGAGTAGTCTGCAATAAGCCGGTTGGCCTGTGCATGGCAGCTCCTGTCGAGAGTTACTACCACTCTCTATCATCCATGAATCTATCTAGCCTCCTTTTGAAACTTTCCAGAGTTCCCGCACTTACTACAAAGTTGTTAAGCTTGTTCCACTCGTCCACCACCCTATTTGTGAACCAGTTTCTTCCTATCTCCCTCCTAAACCTAAACTTATCCAACTTGAATCCGTTGCTCCGAGTCCTATCCTGCTCGGATAATATAAGAACTTTATCTATATCCCCTTTATTGATTCCTTTCAATTTCTAAATACTTCTATCATATCTCCCCGCAATTTTCTGTCTTCTAGGAATGTTAAGTTTCTTTAACCTATCCTGATATGGAAGGTTTCTAAGTCCCGGAATCATTTTTGTCATTCTTCACTGCACCGACTCTAGTGAATTTATATCCATTCTATAATAGGGGCACCAGAACTGAATCGCATAATCGAGGTGTGGCCTAACTAGCGCAAGATATAGTTGCAATAAGACCTCTGCACTCTTGTTACTTGCACTTCTAGATATAAAACCCAATACTCTGTTTGCCTTATTTCGAACATTAACGCACTGTTTTCTAGGCCGTAGGTCCGGGCTTACAAGTACCCCGAGGTCTCTTTCACAAGTCGACTTCTCTAGGTTGATGTTGTTAAGGCTGTATACATTATAAGTATTTGTTCTTCCAATATTAAGTACGCTGCACTTGCTGGCGTTGAATTTCATTTGCCATTTTTCAGACCACCCCTGCAGTTTATTTAGATCCTCCTGTAATGCATTTGCATCCTGCCCAGAATTAATTTGCCGCCCTATTTTGGTGTCATCCGCAAACTTGCTTATGTCACTGCTGATCCCAGTATCTAAATCGTTTATGTAGATTATGAACAAGAGTGGGTCTAGTACTGATCCCTGGGGAACCCCACTGGTTACACGGCCCCACTCAGATTTAACACCATCTACGCTGACCCTCTGCGTTCTATCGGTGAGCCAAGATTTTATCCAATTTAAAACTTTCCCCTCGGTACCATGAGCCTTAATTTTTCTCAGAAGCCTCTGATGCGGTACTCTGTCAAATGCTTTGCTAAAGTGTAAGTAAATAACATCGTAATTTTCGTCATTATCTACTACCTCGAAGACTTTCCTAAAAAACGTTAGCAGGTTTGTTAGACAAGAATTTCCCTTTGTAAACCCATGTTGAGAGTCGTATTGTACCAGTGATGGTTTGACTTTGATCTCTGACTCAGCTTAAGTGTGTGTGTGTGTGTGTGTGTGTGTGTGTGTGCGTCATCGTGTGCTGACATAAAGCATCCAGGAATAATACTAGGTTAAGAAAATTTCTGTCTTACCTGTATGATAAATTTGTTCAGTATTCACCTGTATTCTTTTACATTGTCTTGTGGTATCTTGGCCAATTTAGCTCTCTAGTAACGGTGACTTTCTCATCTTTTTATCTGACTCATATTTTCCGTAGTTAATCAGTCTCAGAAATTTATAAACAATGACTTGTACAGTATAGTGGTTAATAATGTATATTAATACAATAACTACAATTCATTTATTTTTTTAGTTTATCGGAAGTTTGACCTTGAGTTTTGACCTATGACCTTAAAAAGTCCGACCTTGAGTTTTGACCTATGACCTTAAAAGTCCGACCTTGAGTTTTTACCTATGACCTTAAAAAGTCCAACCTTGAGTTTTGACCTATGACCTTAAAAAGTTTGACCTTGAGTTTTGACCTATGACCTTAAAAAATTAGTATGGTATAATTTTTTGCTTGCGGCAGCTGTTCTGTATGTACGTTCATTTATCACATCTTTGGTTTAGAGTCAGCGAACATTTCTCTTTATTATAAATATCGCCAAAATAACATCAAGTTTCACTCCATAATACAAGGAAGTGTTTGTAAATATTGGTATTGGATATTAAGGAACTTTATGTAACTCCGTAAATAGATATAAAAAAATTTAATCCTCCCACACCTTTAATACCAATGGGTTTATGGAATGCACCTGTACAGCATCCCTGACCACGGTATTCTAATTTGCTTTGAGCCATTGTGAACCTAACCTAACCTGACCTAACCTGACCTGACCTAACCTGACCTGACCTGACCTGACCTAACCTGACCTGACCTGACCTGACCTAACCTAACCTAACCTGACCTGACCTAACCTGAAGGCCCCTCAACAGTTTATGATTTGTTGAGTGTAGCGATGAAAATTGGTTATAATGGGGTGGCTTATGAGGGATTATCATTATGGTGTTATGGTGGCGGGGGGGAGGAAGAGAGGGATGTAGAGGAGGAAGAAGAGGACAATAGGTATGTGGAGGAGGAGGAGGAAGAAAAAGAAGAGGGATGGGGGGTATTAAGGTCTGTCTTGGGAGGAAGATCGAGAACTATTCCACAGACAGACACAGACAGACAGACAGACACAGACAGACATAAAAGTATGATAGTTATTTACTTTTATAAGAATTAGTTGTTCTCTTCTTCAGGGTTTTTGTGTCATGATTAAAGTAATATTTTTCAGGTTAAAACTTTGTCCAATTTTAGGGATTAAAAATAGAAAATTACCGGTAATGATGAGCTTTATGAACCTCTGATAATATCACTCTTAAATAACTTGATGTACACACATGCATACACACACACACACACACACACACATACATACATGCGCACACACACACACACACACACACACTCACTCAACTATGTGTGAATTAATAAGGTTCTTTGTAAATGTTTGTGTATGTGTCTAAAATTGTGTTTAATATAACAAAAAACTTAAGTGGTGTATATAGTCAACATGCTCGCCTTGTAAGTGAATGGACCTGGGCTCGATTCCCGGGCAGGGTGAAATTAGGTAATGGTTAGCCAGTGCAGTTGGCGAGTTGTCCGATCTTTCTCAGATTATTATTTGGTTTGGGTCATACAGCTCTTTAACTCAGAGTGTGGTCGTCGTGTTGTCGACAGCATTTACACCTTAAACAAATTCACGTCTAAATGGCTCTCAGCCGGGCAGCCTTGAACATGAGAAGCAGCCATTGTTATTATTATTATTATTATTAGTGTATGTGTGTGTGCGTGTGCGTGTGCGTGTGCGTGCGCGTGTGCGTGTGTGTGTGTGTATGTATGCCTGAGTGCTTTTCGCTTACGTGTGTTTATACAGGATAGGACAGGATCACCGTCTGAATACTATGAATGTGTGTGAGAGAGAGAGAGAGAGAGAGAGAGAGAGAGAGAGAGAGAGAGAGAGAGCATCCATCACCCTTGATCTATTCTCTCGTTCAATTACGTTTCAAATTTCTCTTAATCTCATATCAGAAATAAATGAGGAGAATAAATGGCCAGAATCGTCTTCAATAACACGATGATAAATCTACATAATATCCTTCTTAAACTGACTGAGCAGAGTGTAACAAGGGGAGTGTGTCTGTCTGTCTGTCTGTGTCTGTCTGTCTGTCTGTCTGTGTCTGTTTGTCTATCTGTCTATCGGTTTCTGTGTTTCTGTCTATCTATCTGCTTGTGTGTGTGTGTTACGTAGGGTTTTTTTTACGAAATTGGCTAAAGATTTTTTTTTTTTTTGCATTTATACTAACTATACAAACACCCTTATCTGGTGTATATTATACGTCATACACTTAATACGGAGAGAGAGAGAGAGAGGGAGAGAGAGAGAGAGAGAGAGAGAGAGAGAGAGAGAGAGAGAGTCTTTACCTCCGCCTTACCATAATTTTAGTCTTGTTGTTCGTGGTCCACCTCTTTTGTTTTTCTCTCTTGAAATATTGCTTATTATTTGTTTTAGATCTAATTAGTAATAAGAAATATGTGCTTTAAATCTCTGTAATGATCTTCTTTTGTTATAATTTCAAGTATTTGTAGTTATTATTGATAATTTAATAAATATATACTGTATTTAGCTTGAGTAAGACCACTTAATGTTATTCGCTGCAAAATGAACACTGTGACTCCTGTTGTCTCGGTAAGGTCGTCAGAATCCTTCGCCCATTGTGCCGTATTTTCTACCACAAAATTATATTGATACTCTTTGGAGGGAATAATGTGCATATTACTTAATTTTCAGATTTATTATAAACATTTCTTGATTAAATGTAGATATATATATTCAGTGACAGACCAGGAAATGTGTTTTTAATCTGTTAACTAGATTTTTAATTTTTTTTTATTTATTCGTTTTCTATACCAAGGAATCATTTGACATTCTTCGTTTTGACAACAAGTTCGTATTTGTTGTAAAATGAATTAATCTATTATAAATCCTTGTAATATTTATTGAGTCATTTTTATCTTTTATTCAGAATATAAAATTTCCCCAAAAATAGACACGAATAAACAAATGAAAGTCTGACTAAATAAATAAATCGACCGAAATATATTTTATGACAAGAATCAGGAAATATAGTTGTACCAGAACAGTCACACAATTTGTACCAAGTTTTAATAAGTGTAATAATGAAGATGGTAAAGTTTTGACTACAATTAATTTCAGTAGCTGAGAGAGTATTATATATTATTAGGTTGCCTTGATAATTAAGTATATACAGTCAATTAGATATATCCTAGATAACACGTGATTAAGTTGTTAGAATATCCAGGTTAATTAAATATACACAGGTAAACAGATATACAAAGGTAGGTGATTAGATCGTTAGAATATCCAGGTAATTAAATATACCCAGGTAATTAAATGAACGAAGGTAATCAAATATACACTGGAAAGGGGAGGGGGAGGTCATTAAGTAGGTGTAGGCAATTAAACATACACTAAAACACCTGTAATGGAAAATACACTAATGCACAACTATACACCTGACTCAGTGATTACATTATTACTTACCTGAATAATAGACTCTAGGATGAAGACAAGGCTAATTTAATGTACACTAAAAAGAGTAGGAAATAAATATACCCTGGAGGAAACGCTGCAATGGACTACATGTAAACCCACAAGCAAATAATTAAACACACGCAAGAACTGAGACCACTTAGACCAGGAGGGAAGAGAAAAAAATCATGCAATTAACTGCAGACTGCGTGTAAAGACGTTCTCCCAGCGGAATAGCCAGCACCCATTAAGTACACGACACCAAGCAACGTCTCTTTATTCTTGGCCAGATTTGATATTGAATCTTTTTGTGATGTGGTGAAGATATATGTTAGAGACTCCCTTTCAAGTATCCCGACAGATCTTCCCCCCCTTCAAGTATCCCGACAGGCCTTAGAGACCCCCTTCAAGTATCCCGACATACCTTAAGAGCTTGTGTGATGCATCCTTGGTGCCTCTGAAGAAGGTGCTTGGTTTAACTGGTCATAAAGATGAAGCATGATGGTGGTCTGTGTGTGTGTGTGTGTGTGTGTGTGTGTGTGTGTGTGTGTTTTATCCTGAAGGTAGACTTAGAGTTTTCAACCAGACAATACAAAACCAAAAGAAAATGAAGGTCAAAGCAGTCTACGTTTGAGGTGTTGTTGAATAGTTCTTTGTTCCTGTTGTGGCCAAAGATTACAGTGGTCCTCCCGTGGGTTGTGGTGTGGCCCTTGGGGAGACTCTTCCCTCTCCCTTTAGGTATCACTCTTTCAACTCTCAGGTGTTTGTGTAATGTTATCCTCATTTCGGTGCTTCTATGCGCGATTTGTTGTTTAAACAGTGGCCAAGATGGATCTCAGACGCCACACTAGAATATCTTGATGATGTTCTAAAATACTCCATCCTACCATGACACTCAACTTGGTGCCTCATAAGAGAAGATATAGTTCGTGACTCAATCTGTAGGATGCTCACTTCCCTCACATGACCAAGCATGAGACACGGTGGTCCACTCGCGGTTATTTTGACCATCTGTAAGAGTCCTTCCCTCCAGGCCCTCAGCTCTCGAGAACACCACCATGCCCCTCTGAGGAAGTTTCAAGTATTCTGTGACTTGGAAGAAACGGTCCACACTCCCTTTGCCTTCTTCTCTCGTCTTTGTGGAAGGCTGTGGAGGAAGAAAGAGCTATCCAACCTTTTTGTATCCAAGGAGTTAATTTTTATGTGGTTGGATCTCCGTTTGTGTGTCTGTCTTTTATCTCTTCTTATCTCAGGGAGTGTAGGTGGATGACAAGAGGGTTTTGATATTACTAGGTGCATTCAGTCTTTGTGTGTGTGTGTGTGTCTGTATGTTTAGGTGAGTGTGTGTGTCTGTTTATGTGAGTGTGTGTGTGTGTGTGTGTCTATTTATGTGAGTGTGTGTGTCTGTTTATGTGAGTGTGTGTATCGGTGTTTCCACAAGTGTACCTAAAACTTTTGTGACGATCAGTGCCATGGGGAGGAGGGTACACTACCAAGTTATAAATAAACTACAAATTTACTCCCTTGTTTATCGACGTTGTTGAGGGACAAGTTATTAAGTGAACACGTCAGAGTACTAACACACACACACACACACACACACACACACACACACACACACACACACTACTCTCGGAGCAGCCAGGTCAACTGTTATGTTGGCCCATACCAACTCCCTCCCCTGAACCCTCCTCCCCACCGGAATATCAACATGTTCTCGCCAGAAGTTACTCTTTCATTTAGGAAAGGAATGGAACCAGTGTTAAACAGAGGTGAACAGTGGTGAACAGTGCTTAAGTCAGTGAGAACAACTCAACAGTAACAGTAGTACCCAAGTTAACCTTCTTCACACAGTGAGGTCCCAGGTATCCAGTGATAACGGCCCGTGAGACCCAACAACCAGCGATGTGTTAATCCGTCTACGATAGGAAGGCCTGGAACCACACCTCACTCATATAACACCATCTGTGAAGGAATTACTACACCACGTGAGGCCCCTCATAACACCATCTGTGAGGGAATTACTACACCACGTGAGGCCCCTCATAACACCATCTGTGAGGGAATTACTACACCACGTGAGGCCCCTCATAACACCATCTGTGAGGGAATTATTACACCACGTGAGGCCCCTCATAACACCATCTAGAGGAATTACTACACCACGTGAGGCCCTATAATACCATCTCCAGGAGGGAATTACTACACCATGTGAGGCCCCTCATACACCATCTGTGAGGGAATTACTACACCACGTGAGGCCCCTCATAACACCATCTGTGGAGGGAATTACTATGAATTACGTGAGGCTCCCCCTATAACACCAACATATCTGTAGGGACCATTACACCACGTGAGGCCCCCATAACACTATCTGTGAGGGGAATTACTTTCACACCACGAGGGCTCTATAACACCATCTGTGAGGGAATTATTGACACCACGTGAGGCCCCTTATAACACCATCTGTGAGGGAATTACTACACCACGTGAGGCCCCTCATAACACCATCTGTGAGGGAATTAATACACCACGTGAGGCCCCTCATATCACCATCTGTGAGGGAATTACTACACCACGCGAGGTCCCTCATAACACCATCTGTGAGGGAATTACTACACCACGTGGTCCCTCATAACACCATCTGTGAGGGAATTACTACACGAAGTCAGGTCCCTCATAACACCATCTGTGAGGGAACTACTACACCACGTGAGGCCCCTCATAACACCATCTGTGAGGGAATTACTACACCACGTGAGGCCCCTCATAACACCATCTGTGAGGGAATTACTACACCACGTGAGGTTCCTCCTAACACCATCTGGGAGGGAGTTACTACACTACGTTTTTGCTGTTCAACACCTACAATAATCTATATGTTCACTGTATGTTCCTTTACCTTTCTCTAATGAAGGCTTTTGTTAAACCACTAATGTATGTAATAAGTCATTTATGTCCAAAGTATATTTTCAGCCTTCGGGCTGCAGAACTTTTTCAATAAACCGTCAATTATTATTATTTATTTATTATTACACACACACACACTCACACACACATACACACAGGAAACGATCTTTATTTACCTGGCCCTTTCATAATAGATTGATGTTTCTTTATATACGTATAATTTAGATCACTTAGAGGTAAGTCAAGAGAGCAGACTAGTTCACTTCACATCTCACTGACCATTAACCCATAAAAAATGCGTCTAATCAAAAAAAACAAAAAAACGAAAAAAATGCCATGTGAGGATGAAAAAAAAAATCCTTCTAATGCACACATATACATAGTCTCCTGTTAGGCCATCCTTAATGGTTTTCCTAATTTGGTGTTGTTTGTTATGATATTGAGTGAGGTGGTGACGGTGAGGGACAGCTGGTGTGCCGCGGGGGACAGGTGGAGTCTCTCAACCAGCTGCCACTACCTACCACCTCACCCTGCCACTACCTCCTGATTCTCACCCCAACACCCCCCTCTCTCTCTCTCTCGCCACCTACCTCCAACTCTACGTCCTGTCTGTCATTATCTCCATCTGACTCTCGCCATCTTTCATCCTTCCTCCCTCCCTCCCTCACAACCCAGTAAACACATTCTCCCTTCAATATGCTCCCTTCAATATACTCCCTTTTATATGCTCCCTCATATAAACGACACCAACCAATGCTACATATTCACCACTTTTAACATCTGACCACGAGAACAAGAACAGCAACAACAGACATGAACATTATTATCTTCTTGACATTAAAATAGAAGATATAAATGAATTAATATCCTGACGCGTATAAATTTGGAATAAAAATCAATCCCATCATGATACTAAGAGACACACCTTTTGTATTGTTCTTGTGGCATTAAATGGAGAAGAGATAAATGCTTTGTCGTGAGAGTAGTTTTGGTGACACAAACACACACACACACGCACACACACACACACACATACACACACACTCGGACGCCCAGTGTAATGATAATCAATATTCGGCACTTAGTTCCTTTGTGATCTTTCCTTTTCTCACTCACGTGAACGAGAGGCCGGACTTGGCAAGGAAATTGATCTTCCGAGACGGTTTGTATGGTTGGATGTCTGTCTGTCTGTCTGTGTGTGTGTCTGCTTGGTGATATACTATGACAGGTAACCTAAAGATTAGCCCCAAGCTTATATCACCTTAAGATTTAACAATCTAATCTAACCTAACCTAACCTC
Source organism: Homarus americanus (assembly GCF_018991925.1). NCBI lineage: Eukaryota > Metazoa > Arthropoda > Malacostraca > Decapoda > Nephropidae > Homarus > Homarus americanus. The sequence goes on along the minus strand of NW_024722627.1, from coordinate 1,713 downwards.
CTCAGGTAACGTTAAGGTGTTTTATCATCAGGTGAAATAAGCTAGGATGACTAATCAACAGGTGATACAGATTAAGTAAACGAGTCATCATCATATGGTTTTCATTTGTAATTTAATCATCTACATTATTACTCTGGGGGGGTCAAAGGTCACGGGGTCATGATAGCGGGGTTGTGGACCTCGACAGTGTGGCCTCTGGGGTCATTATCTTCCACAGGAGGCAATAACGTAGTCATTTATGTGTTGTCTGTTTGGTGGTTTGTTTTCCGTACAACGCACACAGAACTGAGAGGTAGAGTGTGTATGCTTATTGGGAATGTTCTCTGTAGTGGCTGTGTGTGTGTATGCGCGTGTGTGTACGTTTGTGTATATTACATTTCTATAACAATAATACCACATTTCACCGTTGGCTCACTATTATACAGTCGAGTTCATTTATTATGTTGTAACAGTAACTTTTATTTCACCTCGCTGGCAAACACCGCTATTAAAACCTGCCGCCACACAAGCTGTTTACAACCAGAGAGCGCACCATTAAACGAACTGACCTAATAACTACACCAATAATATCTGCGCACCATTAAACGAACTGATCCAATAAACTACACCAATAATATCTTCACACACATATTGCAAGGAGACCAGTTTCGGTATAATTAGTTTCCTGAAGCTTTCTTACCTGGTCAGGTGTGTCACAAGTATACTGAGCGTGTAAAACAATGGCGGTGATATTGGTTCCTCTCGTCCCTTCCCCGCCGTCCTTGGTTTGGTATGATGGTGTTGGTGTGGTGTTGGTGTGATGTTGGTGTGGTGCTAGTGTGGTGTCCGCCAGCCACCCCCCCCCCCTCTTCCCCAACATCACACTCCTACTCCCTCTGACAACTTAATTTATACCTTGTTCTCTGTTAGCCGGTCCACTGCATTACCGTACTGAGGGCGTTACCTTTAATGTACGCACTTGTTGGTCTGAATATTGGGTCAGTCACTTGTATGATTCGCTCCCTCAAGGAACACATCAACTTCTGACGGCCAAATTCATACCTTGTGTCGTGTCTGGCTCATTGCAGACATAATACCGCACAACCTGGTGTGATAAATGTTATTAGCCCTCTTCCTGGAGCCGGGGCCGTCCGTCTTAACATTGTACTCTCTAGATGGGACAAAGACTAATACACCAAATAGCAGATGACGACGTTCAGTCCTTGTTCCCTGCCTCACACACTTCATACGGTCGTGGTTACCGTGTCTTCGTGAACCACATATATACTGGACTGAGTACTGCGTTAAATAATCTAATGTTCTACTCTGTAAGCATGGGGTGCGGTGACCGGGTGGATATTGCGCTCGCCTTCTGTCGTTAGGGTTGCTACTTTGTGCTGAGGGGGCGGGGGCACTCACAGTCTACCCAGCTGTGAAGGAGTAACTAACCTTACAACTACGAAGTGATGGTATTCGTGTCCAGCCCCGCGTATGGTGTGCCTCATCGTGTACTTACAGAGGTTTAGTATACAGTGTCTGGGTTGCTCTTAATATATTATGAGCTCTAATCTTACTTTTCACTCAGTAAACAAAGTCCAAACTGGGATACATCTACAGCTTGCAACTACATTCACGCCACCACAGTTACCGCTCAGCTCACTACAACACCCTCGGTTTTTGTAATACACTACTTGGTCAAGAAGAACAGTGAGGACTTACTACCTATCCTGTTCA
>NW_024722626.1:0-34248 GCF_018991925.1 Homarus americanus | reverse complement strand
ATCATGCTTCGTTCGGTGCATGTGCCTCACCCACCCACCCCACACCCCACGCGACCCATCACCATGCCGTGGTACTGACGATTTCCTGGATTAGCCCGGGTCAGGTTCTCGTAAATTAGATGTAGAATGCCTGATTGGCTATTCCTTGTAGCTGTAGATAAGAATGCACTGATTCTATTCCCGTAACTAAAATGAAAGAAACGTATATATCTTATCGGTTATATACTGTACGAAGCAAAACCAGTCCGGGTCCATTACACATCTTCTGCCGAGGAATTTTATCATAGAACTGTGAATCTAGACACAGAATTTGGGATGAGCTAATGTGACCCGCCCTCTTCCCCTGTGTAGTGAACCACGCTGTGGCATACCAGTGAACCATTTGTGTGTAGTGACCATGTTGTCCCTAATAAACCATGTTGTGTGTGACCATGTTGTCTAGACCATGTTGTGTGTGTAGTGAACCATGTCGTGTGTAAACCATGTTGATGTAGTGAACCATGCTGTCTAATGAACCATGTGTGTGTAGTGAACCATGTTGTGTGTAGTGAACGACTTAAGAAATGAAGGTCAGGTGGAGCAAGGTCAGGTGGAGGTTAGGTTGTGACTTAGGTTAGTTAGGGCATCATGCTTACGGCCACTGGATAAACTTAGTCAGGTGGAGTACTAGGAAGGATAGGAGGATATACTGTATATGAAATAATGTTTGGGAAGAATTAAGTGAGGCTTCCAAGAACTACCACTGTCCGCTCTTACATGATGCAAAAACACAGATATTATTAATGTGTCCTCAGTTTAAGGTCAGTAACCTTGTGTCTGGTTTGATTACTGCGAATGACTTAGTGATTGTAAGATCGAAACTGGTGCAACTCTCTCTCTCTCTACTTCTTTCTTCTCTTTGTTTCTTTCTTCTCTTTACTTCTCTCTCGTTACTTCATTCTTCTCTTTGTTTCTTTCATCTCTCTTCTCTCTCGTCATGGGTAGATCACATAACCTTACCTACAAAGAATAAGTTTATTACAGCACTCCAGTCTTGAGGTCACAGCTCTCTCCTGTCTTCCACCCCCCATCCAACCAACCCCAGCCTCTCCTCCCCATCGCACCACCACCCCCAGCCTCCTCCTCACATCCTAACCACCCCAGCCTCTCCTCCCATCCTTGTCACCCCAGCCTCTCCTCTCCATCCTTGCACCCCAGCCTCTCCTCCCCATCCTTACCCCAGCCTCCTCCCCCCATCCTTGCCCACCCCAGGCTCTCCTCCCCATCCTAGCCACCCCAGCCTCTCCTCCCCATCCTATACGACTCTCCCCATCCTAGCCACCCCAGCCTCCTCCCCATCCTAGCCACCAGCCTCTCCTCCCCATCCTAGACACCCCCAGCCTCTCCTCCCCATCCTGTCCACCCCAGCCTCTCCTCCCCATCCTGCCCCACCCCAGCCTCCTCCTCCCCATCCCTAGCCACCCCAGCCTCTCCTCCCCATCCTTCCCCACCCCAGACCTCTCCTCCCCATCCTAACCACCCCCAGCCTCTCCTCCCCATCCCTAGCCCAAGCCTCTCCTCCCCATCCTTGCCCCAGCCTCTCCTCTCCATCCTTACCACCCCAGCCTCTCCTCCCCATCCTAACACCCCAGCCTCCTCCTCCCATCCTCAGCCACCCCAGCCTCTCCTCCCCATCAAGCACCAGCCTCCTCCCATCCTTGCCACCCCAACCTCCTCCCCATCAGGATCATCCGTGACCCGGCAGCCACTACCCCAGCCCACCACCACCACCTCCTCCTGTTGCAACCAATGCCTCCTTCGACACCGTTGCCACGTGTACCTGTTGCTGATCTCTGCTGGTGCCACGTGTACAGTATACCATCTGCAGCGCACCCTAATGTTCACAGTGAAAAGAATAATAACTTTGACCAATATCAGACATTTAAAAAGTAATTAAATTGTGAAGACGTGTTATATTCTTACGCTGTTCTGTAATTTAGAGTTGAGTTCATTATAATGTTGGAGAACAAATTACCTGGCAGTGACAACACACAGAAAGGTAATTAACAAATGTAATTATTTTATCTCTCAAGTAATTTGGAATTAATTTAAGTATGTAATTTCTTGACCAAAACAAAATGACTCGGCATGTTCCAGAACTACTGTAAGGAAGATCCTCAACTGGTGTGATTAAAAATAGCCTAACCTAACCTAACCTAACCTAACCTAACCTAACCGAACCAACCTAACTAAACTAACCTAACACTCATCCCCATATAGTGTCAGGATGGATTAATCTTCAGGTGACAGGAAGTGGGTGTGAGTGTTAGAGTGATTCAGAGAACCGTTATGATGATCCAGAGAGACCATTATGGTGTCCCAGAGAGACCGTTATGGTGATCAGAGACCGTTATGGTGTCCAGAAACCGTTATAGTGTCAGAGGAGACGTTGGTGTCCAGAGACCGTTATAATTGTCCAAGAGACCGTTATAGTGTCCAGAGAGACCGTTATAGTGTCAGAAACCGTTATAATTATCCAGAGAGACCGTTATGGTGTCAGAGACCGTTATAGTGTCAGAGACCGTTATAGTATCCAGAAGGACCGTTATAATTGTCAAGAGACCGTTATAATTATCCCAGAGACCGTTATGGTGATCCCAGAGAACCGTTATAATTGTCCAAGACCGTTATGGTATCAGAAGACAGATATATTGTCCAGAGACCGTTATGGTGTCCAGAGACCGTTATAGTGTCCAAGACCGTTATAGTGTCCACTGTTATAAAGGACTAACATCTGTTGTGTAGTTTAGGCTGCGTCAGACATCAGTATACGAGTCTTAGGTCATGGGTTGGGTTACGTTAGGTTTGGTTGGAGGTTACGTTGCGTTTGGTTTGGTTGATTGGGTTACGTTGGGTTAGGTTGGGTTACATTGGGTTAGGTTTGGATTGGAGTTGTGGTAATATAGGTTGGGTTGAGTAAGTTTGGTTGGGTTGGTTAGATTAAATTTGGTTAGTTTGGTTTTGGGGTTAAGTCATCGTACTCAAGGGGTTAAGTCATCGTTCTCAAGGGGTTAAGTCATCGTACTCAAGGGGTTAAGTCATCGTTCTCAGGGGTTAAGTCATCGTTCTCAAGGGGTTAAGTCATCGTTCTCAGGGGTTAAGTCATCGTTCTCAAGGGTTAATCATCGTACTCAAGGGTTAAGTCATCGTACTCAAGGGTTAAGTCATCGTACTCAAGGGGTTAAGTCATCGTTCTCCAGGGGTTAAGTCATCGTTCTCAAGGGTTAAGTCATCGTTCTCAAGGGGTTAAGTCATCGTTCTCAAGGGTTAAGTCATCGTTCTCAAGGGGTTAGTCATCGTACTCAAGGGTTAAGTCATCGTTCTCAAGGGGTTAAGTCATCGTTCTCAAGGGTTAAGTCATCGTTCTCAAGGGTTAAGTCATCGTTCTCAAGGGTTAAGGCATCGTACTCAAGGTTAAGTCATCGTACTCAAGGGTTAAGTCATCGTACTCAAAGGGGTTAAGGCATCGTTCTCAAGGGGTTAAGTCATCGTACTCAAAGGGTTTAAGCATCGTACTCAAGGGGTTAAGTCATCGTTCTCAAGGGTTAAAGTCATCGTTCTCAAGGGGTTAAGTCATCGTACTCAAGGGGTTAAGGCATCGTTCTCAAGGGTTAAGTCATCGTACTCAAGGGGTTAAGGCATCGTACTCAAGGGTTAAGTCATCGTACTCAAAGTTAAGTCATCGTACTCAAGGGGTTAAGTCATCGTTCTCAAGGGTTAAGTCATCGTTCTCAAGGGGTTAAGTCATCGTTCTCAAGGGGTTAAGTCATCGTACTCAGGGGTTAAGTCATCGTTCTCAAGGGGTTAAGTCATCGTTCTCAAAGGGGTTAAGGCATCGTTCTCAAGGGGTTAAGTCATGTTCTCAAGGGGGTTAGGCATCGTTCTCAAGGGTTAAGGCATCGTACTCAAGGGTTAAGTCATCGTTCTCAAGGGGTTAAGTCATCGTACTCAAGGGTTAAGTCATCGTACTCAAGGGGTTGGCATCGTTCTCAAAGGGTTAAGTCATCGTACTCAAGGGGTTAAGGCATCGTTCTCAAGGGTTAAGTCATCGTACTCAGGGTTAAGGCATCGTTCTCAAGGGGTTAAGTCATCGTACTCAAGGGGTTAAGTCATCGTTCTCCAAGGGTTAAGTCATCGTACTCAAAGGGGTTAAGGCATCGTACTCAAGGGGTTAAGTCATCGTTCTCAAGGGGTTAAGTCATCGTTCTCAAGGGGTTAGAACTCATCGTACTCAAGGGGTTAGTCATCGTTCTCAAGGGGTTAAGTCATCGTACTCAGGGGTTAAGGCATCGTTCTCAAGGGGTTAAGGCATCGTTCTCAAAGGGTTAAGTCATCGTTCTCAAGGGGTTAGGCATCGTTCTCAAGGGTTAAGGCATCGTACTCAAGGTTAAATCATCGTACTCAGGTAAGAGTCCAGGGGCGGCAGATGATTAGTTAGGTCGTGGTCAGGGAGGATCGTCCAAGGTGAGACAGTGAGAGTTGGGAGGAACACTTCCGGTGTGTAGGTTGGGGGCACAGGACTGTCCTTCCTTCCCTTCCTTCCTTCCTTCCTTCCTTCTCCCCTTTCCCGTCCCCTCCTCCAGTCTTCCTCCTCCATCACACACCACGTACTGCAGTGTAGGGGTTAGAGTTAGGTTTATTTGGGGATGAACATATGTTTCTGGTTTATGGAATAGGCTCAGGATAGGTTGTTTCGTTTAGGGACGGTGGGATGGGGATAGTGAGATGGGGGATGGTGGGATAGTGAGATAGGGGATGGTGGGATAATTGAGATGGGGATGGTGGGATGGTGAGGTGGGGGGGATGGTGGGATAGTGGGGATGGGGGTGGTGGGATAGTGAGATGGGGGATGGTGGGATAGTGAGATAGGGGATGGTGGGATGGTGAGATGGGGGGATGGTGGGATAGTGAGATGAGGGATGGTGGGATAGTGAGATAAGGGGATGGTGGGATGGTGAGGATAGGGGGATGGTGGGATAGTGAGATAGGGATGGTGGGATAGTGGGATGGGGATGGTGGGATGGTGGGATAGAGTTGGTGGGATGGTGGGATGGGGATGGTGGGATGAGTGAGGATGGGGGATGGTGGGATGGTGGGATGGGGGATGGTGGGATGGTGGGGATAGGGGTTGGTGGGATGGTGGGATAGGGGATGGTGGGATGGTGGGATGGGGATGGTGGGATAATTGGGATGGGGATGGTGGGATGGTGGATAGGGGTGGTGGGATGGTGGATAGGGGATGGGTGGGATAGTGAGGGTGAGAGTTGGTGGGATGGTGAGATGGGGGATGGTGGGATGGTGAGATGGGGATGGTGGGATGGTGGGATGGGGGATGGGGTGGGATGGTGAGATGAGAGTTGGTGGGATGGTGGGATGGGGATGGTGGGATGGTGAGATGGGGGTGGTGGGATGGTGAGATGGGGGATGGTGGGATGGTGGGATGGGGGATGGTGGGATGGTGGGGATGGGGATGGTGGGATGGTGGGGATGGGATGGTGGGATGGTGGGATGGGGGATGGTGGGATGGTGGGGATGGGGATGGTGGGATGGTGAGGTGAGGGGTGGTGGGATGGTGAGATGAGGGGATTGGTGGGATGGTAGAGGATAGGGGATGAGTGGGATGATGAGATGGGGATGGTGGGATGGTGGGGATAAGGGATGGTGGAATTGGTGAGGTGGGGGGTGGTGGGATAGTGAGGATAGTAGGGGATGGTGGGATGGTGAGATGGGGGTGGTGGGATGGTAGGGATGGGTGGGATGGGGGGATGGTGGGATGGGAGGGGGTTGGTGGGATGGGGATCGTGGAATGGCGAGATAGGGTTATTGTGAGATGGTGGGATAGTGTCAGTGTGGGTTGTATGGTGTGTGGTATATAGGGGTGGTGACTTGGCTGATGTTAGTGTCACTAATTCCCCCCCCTCCTGATGTTATATCCATTGTTTGGACTTGGTCACGCGCTGGTGGGGGGACGTGTTACCGTTTAGTAATAGTAGGAATGGTGTGTGTGTGTGTGCCTGGCAAGCGAGCGGATCCGGGTTCGATTCTCGGGCAGGGTGAAACTATGGGCAAGTTTCTTTGCGTCATTTGCCTCTGTCTACCCAGCAGTAATTGGGGACCTGGATGTTAATCGATTTGCGGATCATGTTAGCCAGTGCAGTTGGCAAGTTGTCCGGTCTTCTCGGACTGTTCCTTAACACTGGGCCATGCAACTCGTTAACTTAGGGTGTGGTTGTGTTGGGTACAGCTTTTACACCTTAAACAAATTTACGCCGAGGTGACCCATGGGCCGGCCATCCTCGTTACACGAGGGGCAACCATTATTATCATCATCATCATTATTATCATCATTATTATTATTATTATTATTATTATTAAGCAGTATACAGCTAATGGTGGCAGTCATGTACTGTACCAGAATAAGTAACCACAGACTTAGGTCATCAGTACACGTCATCACTATACTACCAGCACTCTGGCAACACTATAATGAGATCATCAAATTTACCTAAAGAAATAAGATATATAAAAATGTAAAAAAAACATATTTCTAATAAAAATTTATATATACAGTATATATATTTTGTAATAAATTTTATAAATGAATAAAACCTACCTTAACTATGAAAAATGTAAAAAAAAAAGAGGTGATATTAGAACATTATACAGTATATTGGACCAACATATTGTATCTTTTATACCTTTGTCAAAGTAAGCACCACTGATCCTACATCTATTTAGAATCTTAGTGGAATATAGACGACATTTTGGTCGTCATATTGTTTAAGAGAGAGATTCTTCTACGGGCCTTTAAGCACTGTACGATTCTTGAGACACCTGAAGTTTATGAAACCTTCATCGGTGGCGGACCAGAACAGTGTCCATTGGGGGTGATGAAGCAAGGCAGTGAACACGGTCAGGAGGCAGTGAACACGGTCAGGAGGCAGTGATCACGGTCAGGAGGCAGTGAACACGGTCAGGAGGCAGTGATCACGGTCAGGAGGCAGTGATCACGGTCAGGAGAGCAGTGATCACGGTCAGGAGGCAGTGATCACGGTCAGGAGGCGTGATCACTGTCAGGAGGCAGTGAACACTGTCAGGAGGCAGTGAACACGGTCAGGAGGCAGTGACACGGTCAGGGCAGTGATCACGGTCAGGAGGCAGTGATCACAGTCAGGAGGCAGTGATCACGGTCAGAGGCAGTGATCACGGTCAGGAGGCGTGATCACGGTCAGGAGGCAGTGATCACGGTCAGGAGCAGTGATCACGGTCAGGAGGCAGTGATCACGGTCAGGAGGCAGTGATCACGGTCAGGAGGCAGTGATCACGGTCAGGAGGCAGTGATCACGGTCAGGAGCAGTGATCACGGTCAGGAGGCAGTGATCACGGTCAGGAGGCAGTGATCACTGTCAGGAGGCAGTGATCACGGTCAGGGAGGCAGTGATCACGGTCAGGAGGCAGTGATCACGGTCAGGAGGCAGTGATCACAGTCAGGAGGCAGTAGACACGGTCAGGAGACAGTGAACACGGTCAGGCAGTGATCACGGTCAGGAGGCAGTGAACACGGTCAGGAGGCAGTGAACACGGTCAGGACAGTGAACACGGTCAGGAGGCAGTGAACACGGTCAGGAGGCGGTACACGGTCAGGGAGGCAGTGATCACGCCAGTGAGCAGACATGACGACTTGACCACGGTTAGAGGCACTGACAGGATGAGGGACAGTGACCATGATAGAAAGTAGTGATTTGATAAGAGGCAGTCCCAGCAGTGACCGAATTAGGCGGCATTGAGGCGGTAGTGACCATATTAAGGGCAATATAAAGGGCAGCAGTGACCACCAAGAGAAATTGACTTGGTCATGGGTTAGAATCAAGTTAAAGTGGCTGAAGTTGGTTTGAGATGGATGAGGATGGAGTTGGGTGAGATAGAGTTGGGATGGATGAGTTTGTTGACAGGGGTTGGGGACAAGATGGATAAGATTGGGATGATGCAAAAGCGGGTTAAGATAAGTAAAGTAACGTTAGGTTAGATTAGATTAGGTCAGGTTAAGGTTAGATTAGATTAGTGAGGTTGAGTTAGATTAAATCAAACAAACTGAAGTATGATTAAATTAGATTTTGATCACGCAAGATAAGATCCTCTCTCTCTCTCTCTCTCTCTCTCTCTCTCTCTCTCTCTCTGTTACACTGGAGGAGCTTTGAGTTGTGTGGTGCAGGTGGGTGGTGGAGGTGGGTGGTGCATGGTGGAGGTGGGTGGTGGAGGTGGGTGGTGCAGGTGGGTGGTGGAGGTGTGTGGTGGAGGTGGTGGTGAGGTGGGTGGTGAGGTGGGTGGTGCAGGTGGGTGGTGGAGGTGGGTGGTGCAGGTGGGTGGTGGGTGTGTGGTGCAGGTGGGTGGTGGAGGTGGGTGGGTGGTGGGGACCCCACCATCACATATATTGAGCCCACCATCAGCCAACTCTGGTTCATAAGGGTTCATATATTATATTTTTAACTCTGTGCCTTTAAGTGGGTGAGTTAAGAGAACACATCTGGCTATGATCAAAGTCATCGTGGGCATAGTCTTGTCTCATGGAATTGGAAGAAACTGTTGATCACACACACACACAGACTCCTCTCTCTCTCTCTCTCTCTCTCTCTCTCTCTCTCTCTCTCTCTCTCTCTCTCTCTCTCTCTCTCTCTCTCTCTCTCTCTCTCTCTCTCTCTCTCTCTCTCTCTCTCTCTCTCTCTCTCTCTCTCTCCTCTCTCTCTCTCTCTCTCTCTCTCCTCTCTCTCTCTCTCTCTCTCTCTCTCTCTCCTCTCTCTCTCCTCTCTCTCTCTCTCTCTCTCTCTCTCTCTCTCTCTCTCTCTCTCTCTCTCTCTCTCTCTCTCTCTCTCTCTCTCTCTCTCTCTCTCTCTCTCTCTCTCTCTCTCTCTCTCTCTCTCTCTCTCTCTCCTCTCTCTCTCTCTCTCTCTCTCTCTCTCTCTCCTCTCTCTCTCTCTCTCTCTCCTCTCTCTCTCTCTCTCTCTCTCTCTCTCTCTCTCTCTCTCTCTCTCTCTCTCTCTCTCTCTCTCTCTCTCTCTCTCTCTCTCTCTCTCTCTCTCTCTCTCTCTCTCTCTCTCTCTCTCTCTCTCTCCTCTCTCTCTCTCTCTCTCTCTCTCTCTCTCTCTCTCTCTCTCTCTCTCTCTCTCTCTCTCTCCTCTCTCTCTCTCTCCTCTCTCTCTCCCTCTCTCTCTCTCTCTCTCTCTCTCTCTCTCTCTCTCCTCTCTCTCTCTCTCTCTCTCCTCTCTCTCTCTCTCTCTCTCTCTCTCTCTCTCTCTCTCTCTGGGAGCAACTAGAACAGGTATCCCAATTAGGATGAAAGGTTAACGAGGCATCTTGGGTAGGGTAAGTCTCGGTGCCATTAAGTCGACATTCAGGCCTCTAGTACCATAGTTCAAGGTTAGGTTAGGTTGCTTCCAGGCTGCGGGACGAGGTAGAATCTCTGTGATATTTGGACGTTAATTTGTGTGATGGTCTCTTGTAGGTGTTAAGTTAGTGAGCGAGTTAATACATGTGTTCTCTTAGTGAAGATAGATGATGGTAGTAGTGATGGTGGTAGTAGTGATGGTGGTAGTAGTGATGGTGGTAGTAGTGATGGTGGTAGTAAGTGATGATGGTAGTAGTGATGGTGGTAGTAGTGATGGTGGTAGTAGTGATGGTGGTAGTAGTGTGGTGGTAGTAGTGATGATGGTGAGAGGGTAGTAGTGATGGTGGTGGTAGTGATGGTGGTGGTGGTGGTGGTGGTGAGTGGTGATGGTGGTAGTAGTGATGGTGGTGGTGGTGATGAGTGTGGTGTGGTGATGAGTGGTGGTGGTGGTGGTGTGGTGATGGTGGTAGTAGTGATGAATTGGTAGTAGTGATGATTGGTAGTAGTGATGATGTTGGTAGTAGTGATGGTGATGAGTAGTGATGGTGGTAGTAGTGATGGTGGTAGTAGTGATGGTGGTAGTAGTGATGGTGGTAGTAGTGATGGTGAGGTGGTATTGATGGTGGTAGTAGTGATGGTGGTGGTGGTGGTGGTGGTAGTGAGTGATGGTGGTGGTGGTGATGGTGGTGGTAGTGATGGTGAGTAGTGATGGTGGTGGTGGTGATGATGGTGGTAGTGATGGTGGTGGTGGTGATGGTGTGTGGTGGTAGTGGTGATGGTGGTGGTGGTGATGGTGGTGGTGGGTGGTGGTGGTGGTGATTGGTGAGGTGGCGTGATGGTAGTAGTGATGGTGGTAGTAGTGATGGTGGTGTAGTGATGGTGTGAGGTAGTGGTGATGGTGTGGTGATGATGGTGGTAGTGATGGTAGTGTGGTAGTGATGGTGGTAGTAGTGATGGTGGTGGTAGTGATGGATGAGATGTCGACTGTCCTTCTCTCTCCTTCGGTCGGCTTTGCCTCCTCAGGGAACGAGCTTCTCCCTACTCCGACAACTGCTGCAGATATCGACTATGAGGCTACAGTCACTGAATGCCGCATGGATCATCTCAACTAATTTAACACAGATAGGATAGCTTCTATGTATTAGGATATTTAATATTAAGGTAAATAAATGGTGGCGAAAGGTGTGGCTAAGGGGGAGGCTGGAGGCCAAAAAAAGTAGTGATGGTGGTAGTAGTGATGGTGGTAGTAGTGATGGTGGTAGTAGTGATGGTAGTGGTAGTAGAGGTGGTGATAAAAATGGTAGTGATAGTAGTAAATGGTGTCGAGGATGGTGGTGTGTCAGGCTCAGGAACTCAGGGTAATGAAGGTATAAGTAGGCGTGAAAGGTTGACAGTCTCCCACGCAGATGGTCCGCCTTTCCTGTTTCCTGGGTAAATGTTTGTATGGTGGTGTGATGCGTGTGGTGGTGGTGTGATTTGGTGGTGGCGGTGGTGTGATGTGTGTGGTGGTGGTGTGATGTGTGGTGGCGGTGGTGTGATGTGTGTGGTGGTGGTGTGATGTGTGTGGTGGCGGTGGTGTGATGTGTGTGGTATGCGATGTGTGGTAATAATAATAAACGGTTTATTAATAGAGTTGCAGCCGGTGGCTGAAAATATAAACTTCATTTGATTTCGACATAATGATATGGTTGAATACATTTACAGGGCTGTACAGTATATAAATCAGGAGTTGTTTTTATTTTAACAATAGATGGGATGGTGCTGTTCTTATATCTATCCAGGGCGGGTGCATAGGCTGGTTGTAGTAGCGGACTGGCAGAGGTGGCGAGGACTGCCGGTGGCAGGAGGTGGCGATGACGAGGATGGTGCAGTAGTCCCCTGCCAAACCTTGCTAGTGCTTGGTGGTGGAGGTCACTGAGGATGGCATTTTCCAGAGGGTGGAGAGGCGTTGATGTAGCCGGAGTAGTCTGCGCCGAGCATGATCCTGCAGACCCTTTTCTGAACCTTCTCTAGCTGACTTGTTGGTAAGTTGAGAAGACGACCAGGCTGGTGACGCTACGTTGGTTTGGGGAGAATAAAGGCGTTGTAGATGGTCCTCAGCTCTGGCGTGTGTGCCCCAAATGACGGTCGTCGTAGCATGAGAGTCGGTATGAGGCTGCCTTGATTGTGTTGTTTACATGATGTGGTGTTTGTGTGTGTGTGTGATGTGTGTGGTGGTGGTGTGATGTGTGGTGGTGGTGGTGTGATGTGTGTGGTGATGGTGGTGTGGTGTGTGTGTGTGTTGGTGGTGTGATGTGTGGTGGTGTGATGTGTGTGGTGTGGTGTGTGTTGGTGGTGTGATGTGTGTTGGTGGTGTGAGTGTGTGTGGTGGTGGTGTGTGGTGGTGGTGGTGTATGTGTGTGGGTGGTGTGGTGTGTGTGGTGGTGTGTGTGATGTGTTGGTGGTGTGGTGTGTGTGGTGGTGGTGTGGTGGTGTGTGTTGGTGGTGTGGTGTGTGTGTTGGTGGTGTGGTGTGTGTGGTGTGGTGTGTGTGGTGGTGATTGTTGTTGTTGTGGTGGTGGTGGTGGGTGTTGATAGTATAGATATTGATGGTGATGATTGATGTAGTGACTGTTGGTGGGTGATGGTTGACGTGGTGGTGGGTGGTGGTTAACGTGGTGGTGTGATGGTTGATGGTGGTGGGTGGTGGTTGACGTGTTCGGTGGTGGTTGACGTGTTGGTGGTTGACGTGGTGGTGGTTGACGTGTTGGTGGGTGGTAGTTGACGTGTTGGTGGTTGACGTGTTGGTGGTTGACGTGTGGTGGTTGACGTGTTGGTGGGTGGTGGTTGACGTGTTGGTGGGTGGTGGTTGACGTGTGTTGGTGGTTGACGTGGTGGTGTGGTTGACGTGTTGGTGGGTGGTGGTTGACGTGGTGGTGGTTGACGTGGTGGTGTTAGTGTTGTGTTAGTTATACGTTTAGTTATCCTAATGTTTAAAGAAAAGTCAAATAAAACACCGAATGACCACAGTGTTTATAGTATCTGAATAACAAAAACATGAAGATAAACATTTATTATCACAGTGTGTAGAGAGTCTTGAAATACAACATGAGTGCCAGAGACAACATGAGGGGTAAACACTACTGATATTAAACCCAAGGACCTGTGTTTAGTTTAGACTAGCTGGAAAAACACATTAAGTTAAACCTAAACAGAGTTGTTTGAAAATAAACCCTGAGTGTTGAGGTGTAGGATGAGTTGGCCTCACCCTGTGCTCCGTCAGGGAGGGCCGTCTGGACACCTCAAACAGAACCTTATTGAGCGGAGTGACCCACCCACGCCTTCAGCTCCCACCGCTCTGAGCTTGGCATCTTTTATAACCTTCTAGGTTGCTAAGGCCCACGCTTGAAGGAGATGGGGCAGGGGAGTGTCCATATTCATCCTTGTGTGTGTTGGTGCTGCTCCAGTAAATAAGGTCGTTTCCACCACTGTTCTGGCTGCTGTCTTTGTGCATACAATGAATTCATCTTGCTGTTATAACAGTGTGTGTAGACCATCTCTGTGTAAATATTGCTGTTATAACAGCTGTGGTGTAGACCCTCTTTGTTCTATAAATATTGCTGTTATAACAGCTGTGTGGGCACCCTCTTTGTTCTATAAATATTGCTGTTATAACAGCTGTGGTGTAGACCCTCTTTGTTCTATAAATATTGCTGTTATAACAGCTGCGAGGGTGTAAACCCTCTTTGTTCTATAAATATTGCTGTTATAACAGCTGTGGTGTAGACCCTCTTGTTCTATAAATATTGCTGTTATAACAGCTGTGGTGTAGACCCTTTGTTCTATAAATATTGCTGTTATAACAGCTGTGGGTAGTCTTTGTTCTATAAGTATTGCTGTTAAACAGCTGTGGTGTGAACCCTCTTTGTTCTATACATATTGCTGTTATAACAGCTGTTGTAGACCCTCTTTGTTCTATACATATTGCTGTTATAACAGCTGTGGTGTAGACCCTCCTTTGTTCTATACATATTGCTGTTATAACAGCTGTAGACCCTCTTTGTTCTATACATTTGCTGTTATAGCTGTGGTGTAGACCCTCTTTGTTCTATACATATTGCTGTTATAACAGCTGTGGTGTAGACCCTCTTTGTTCTATACATATTACAGTTATAACAGCTGTGGTGTAGACCCTCTTTGTTCTATAAATATTGCTGTTATAACAGCTGGTGTAGACCCTCTTTGTTCTATAAATATTGCTGTTATAACAGCTGTGGTGTAGACCCTCTTTGTTCTATAAATATTGCTGTTATAACAGCTGTGGTGTAGACCCTCTTTGTTCTATAAATATTGCTGTTATAACAGCTGTGGTGTAGACCCTCTTTGTTCTATAAGTATTGCTGTTATAACAGCTGTTGTAGAACCCTCTTTGTTTAGCTGCTCGCTGTGGAACCCTTTTGTTCTATACATATTGCTGTTATAACAGCTGTGGTGTAGACCCTCTTTGTTCTATACATATTGCTGTTACTAACAGCTGTGTAGACCCCTCTTTGTTCTATACATATTGCTGTTATAACAGCTGTGGTGAGACCCTCTTTGTTCTATACATATTGCTGTTATAACAGCTGTGGTGTAGAACCCTCTTTGTTCTATACATATTGCTGTTATAACAGCTGTGGTGTAGACCCTCTTTGTTCTATAAATATTGCTGTTATAACAGCTGTGGTATGAACCCTCTTTGTTCTATACATTTGCTGCTATTATAGCGCTGTGTGTTGTAAACCTCTTTGTTCCATACCATATTGCTGTTATAACAGCTGTTGTGTAAACCTCTTGTTCTATAAATATTGCTGTTATAACAGCTGTGGTGTAGACCCTCTTTGTTCTATACATATTGCTGTTATAACAGCTGTGGTGTAGACCCTCTTTGTTCTATACATATTGCTGTTATAACAGCTGTATTGTGAACCTCTTTGTTCTATAAATATTGCTGTTATAACAGCTGTGGTGTAGACCCTCTTTGTTCATATACATATTGCTGTTATAACAGCTGTGGTGTAGACCCTCTTTGTTCTATACATATTGCTGTTACTAACAGCTGTGGGTAGAACCTCTTTGTTTCTATAAATATTGCTGTTATAACAGCTGTGGTGTAGAACCCTCTTTGTTCTATACATATTGCTGTTATAACAGGTGTGGTAGTGAACCCTCTTTGTTCTATACATATTGCTGTTATAACAGGTGTGGTGTAGACCCATTTCTATACATATTGCTGTTATAACGCTGTGGTGTAGACCCTCTTTGTTCTATAAATATTGCTGTTATATGCTGTTATAACAGTACCTGCAGCTGTGGTGTAGACCCTCTTGTTCTATAAATATTGCTGCTTAACAGCTTGGTGTGAACCCCTCTTTGTTCTATACATATTGCTGTTATAACAGGTGTGGTGTAGACCCTCTTTGTTCTATACATATTGCTGTTATAACAGGTGTGTTGTGACCCTCTTGTTCTATATACTGTAACAGCTGTGGTGTAGACCCTCTTTGTTCTATAAATATTGCTGTTATAACAGCTGTGGTATGAACCCTCTTGTTCTATATACATATTGCTGTTATAACAGGTGTGGTGTAGACCTCTTTGTTCTATACATATTGCTGTTATAACAGGTGTGGTGTAGACCCTCTTTGTTCTATACATATTGCTGTTATAACAGGTGTGGTGTTGAACCCTCCTTTGTTCATAAATATTGCTGGCTGCTGCTGTGAGTTGAACCCTCTTCTATACATATTGCTTTATAACAGCTGTGGTGTAAACCCTCTTCTATACATATTGCTGTTATAACAGCTGTGGTGTAGACCCTCTTCTATACATATTGCTGTTATAACAGGTGTGGTGTAGACCCTCTTCTATACATATTGCTGTTATAACAGGTGTGGTGTAGACCCTCTTTGTTCTATACATATTGCTTATATAACAGGTGGGTAGACCCTCTTTGTTCTATACATAATTGCTGTTATAACAGGTGTGGTGGGCCTCTTTGTTCTATACATATTGCTGTTACTAACAGGTGGTGTAGACCCTCTTTGTTCTATACATATTGCTGTTATAACAGGTGTGCGTGTGGAAGCCCTCTTTGTTCTATACATATTGCTGTTATAACAGGTGTGGTGTAGACCCTCTTTGTTCTATAAATATTGCTGTTATAACAGCTGTGGTGCTAGACCTCTTTGTTCTATACACATTTGCTGTTATAACAGGTGTGAGCAGGCCCTCTTTGTTCTATACATATTGCTGTTATAACAGCTGTGGTGTGACCCCTACGTTCTATACATATTGCTGTTATAACAGCGTGGTGAGACCCTCTTTGTTCTATACATATTTGCTGTTATAACAGGTGTAGTCTAGACCACTCTTTGTTTATACATATTGCTGTTATAACAGGTGTGGTGTAGACCCTCTTTGTTCTATACATATTGCTGTTATAACAGGTGTTATGAACCCTCTTGTTTCTGCCATGTGCTGACACCTAACCTGTGGTGTAGACCCTCTTTTTTCTATACATATTGCTGTATAACAGGTGTGTTAGACCCTCTTTGTTCTATACATATTGCTTGTTATAACAGCTGTGGTGTAGACCCTCTTTTTTCTATACACTTGCTGTTATAACAGGTGTGGTGTTGACCCTCTTTGTTCTATACATATTGCTGTTATAACAGGTGGTGTAGACCCTCTTTGTTCTATACATATTGCTGTTATAACAGGTGTGGTATGACCTCTTTGTTCTATACATATTGCTGTTATAACAGGTGTGGTGTAGACCCTCTTTTATTTCTATACATAGCTGTATATAACAGCTGTGGTGTAGACCCTCTTTGTTCTATACATATTGCTGTTATAACAGGTGTGGTGTAGACCCTCTTTTTCTATACATATTGCTGTTATAACAGGTGTGGTGTAGCACCTCTTTGTTCTATACATATTGCTGTGCTGCTGTGGTGTAGAACCCTCTTTGTTCTAATCACCTGTGCTGTGTGCTGTGCTATGGGGTGGCTGTTATAATAGGCCTCTTTGTTTTATACATATTGCTGTTATAACAGGTGTGGTCTAGACCTCTTTTTTCTATACATATTGCTGTTATACGCAGCTGTGGATGTAGACCCTTTTTGTTCTATACATATTGCTGTTATAACAGGTGTGTAGACCCTCTTTGTTCTATACATATTGCTGTTATAACAGGTGTGGTGTAGCCCTCTTGTTCTATACATATTGCTGTTATAACAGCTGTGGTGAGACCCTCTTTGTTCTATACATGCTGTTATAACAGGTGTGGTGTAGAACCACTCTTGTTCTATACATATGTGCTGTTATAACAGGTGAGTGTGACCCTCTTCTATACATATTGCTGCATAACAGCTGTGGTGTAGACCCTCTTTGTTTCTATACATATTGCTGTTATAACAGGTGTGGTGTACCATCTTTTCTATACATACTTTTATAACAGGTGTGGTGTAGACCTCTTTTGTTCTATACATATTGCTGTTATAACAGCTGTGGTGTAGAACCCTCTTTGTTCTATACATATTGCTGTTATAACAGGTGTGGTGTAGACCCTCTTTGTTCTATACATATTGCTGTTATAACAGGTGTGGTGTAAACCTCTTTGTTCTATACATATTGCTGTTATAACAGCTGTGGTGTAAACCCTCTTTGTTCTATACATATTGCTGTTATAACAAATTGTGGTGTAGACCCTCTTTGTTCTATACATATTTATAACAGGTGTGGTGTAGACCCTCTTTGTTCTATACATATTGCTGTTATAACAGCTGTGGTGTAGACCCTCTTTGTTCTATACATTTGCTGTTATAACAGGTGTGGTGTAAACCCTCTTTGTTCTATACATATTGCTGTTATAACAGGTGTGGTTCTCTTTATACATATTGCTGTTAACAGCTGTGGTGTAGACCCTCTTGTTCTATACATATTGCTGTTATAACAGGTGTGGTGTGAGCCCTCTTTGTTCTATACATATTGCTGTTATAACAGGTGTGGTGTAGAACCCTCTTTATTTCTATAATATTGCTGTTATAACAGCTGTGGTGTGACCCTCTTTGTTCTATACATATTCTGTGCCATGTGTGGTGTAGACCTCTTTGTTCTATACATATTGCTGTTATAACAGGTGTGGTGTAGACCCTCTTTGTTCTATACATATTGCTGTTATAACAGCTGTGGTGTAGACCCTCTTTGTTCTATACATATTGCTGTTATAACAGGTGTGGTGTAGACCCTCTTTGTTCTATACATATTGCTGTTATAACAGGTGTGGTGTAGACCCTCTTTGTTCTATACATATTGCTGTTATAACAGGTGTGGTGTAGACCCTCTTTGTTCTATACATATTGCTGTTATAACAGGTGTGGTGTTGACCCTCTTTGTTATTTCCAGTTGCCCTGTGCGTGCGTCGCTCTTATCGTGTTCTGTAATAAGTGTTTCTTTTGTTTCTTTATCTATAATACATTGTTCCGCGTACTGTGTGGTGTACAGTGGGGTACAAGGTGGTAACCAGGGGCACTAGGTGGTAGCCAGGGGTACTAGGTGGTAACCAGGGGTACTTGGTGGTAACCAGGGGTACTAGGTGGTACTAGGGGTGCCTTGGGGTTGGCAACCAGGGGGTACTTGGTGGTAACCAGGGGGTACTTGGTGGTAACCAGGGAGTACTAGGTGGCAACAGGGGTACTTGGTGGCAACCAGGGGGTACTTGGTGGCAAGGGTACTTGGTGGCAACCAGGGGTACTAGGTGGCAACCAGAGTACTTGGTGGTAACCAGGGGTACTTGGTGGCAACCAGGGGCACAATGTTGGTAACCAGGGGTACTGAGTGACCAGGGCACTTAGGTGGTAACCAGGGGTACTTGGTGGTAACCAGGGCACATGGTGGTAACCAGGGGTACTTGGTGGCAACCAGGGGTGTGCAGTGTAATCAGGGGTACTTGGTGTAGCAACCAGGGTACTTGGTGGCAACCAGGGGTTTGGTGAAACCAGGGTACTTGGTGGTAATCCAGGGGTACTTGGTAATGAGAGGGGTACCTAGGTGGCAACCAGGGTACTTGTGGGCCAGGGTACTTGGTGGTAACCAGGGGTACCTTGGTGGTAACCAGGGGGCACTTGGTATGGTAATCAGGGGTACTTGGTGGTAATCAGGGGGTACTTGGTGGCTAACCAGGGGGTACTTGGTGGTATGGGGTACCCTGGTGGCAACCAGGGGTACTTGGTGGCAACCAGGGTTACTTGGTGGCAACAGGTTGTACTTAGGTGGTAACCAGGGGTACTTGGTGGTAATCAGGGGATACTTGGTGGTAATCAGGGTACTTAGGTGGTAACCATGGTACTTGGTGGTAATCAGGGGGTACTTGGTGGTAACCAGGGGTGCACTTGGTGGCCAGGGGGTACTTGGTGGTAACCAGGGTACTTGGTGGTAATCAGGGGTACTTGGTGGTAACCAGGGTACATTGGTGGTAACCAGGGGTACTTGGTGGTAACCAGGGTACTTAGTGGTAACCAGGGGTACTTGGTGGTAACCAGGGGTACTTGGTGGTAATCAAGGGGTACCTTTGGTAACCAGGGGTACTTAGTGGTAACCAGGGGTACTTGGTGGTAACCAGGGGTACTTGGTGGTAATCAAGGGGGTACTTGGTGGTAATCAGGGGGTACTTGGTGGCCAGGGGGTACTTGGTGGTAATCAGGGGTACTTGGTGGTAATCAGGGGTACTTAGGTGGTAACCAGGGGTTACTTGGTGGTAATCAGGGGTACTTGGTGGTAATCAGGGGTACTTGGTGGTAATCAGGGATACTTGGTGGTAATCAGGGGTACTTGGTAACCAGGGCACTTGGTGGTATCAGGGGCACTGTGTGGCTCAGGGGGTACTTGGTGGTAACCAGGGCATTGGTAACCAGGTACTTGGTGGTAATCAGGGTACTTGGTGGTAATCAGGGGTACTTGGTGGTAATCAGGGGTACTTCGTGGTAATCAGGGTACTTGGTGGTAATCAGGGGTACTTGGTGGTAATCAGGGGTGCTTGGTGGTAATCAGGGGTACTTGGTGGTAATCAGGGGTACTTGGTGGCAACAGGGGTACTTGGTGGTAATCAGGGGGTACTTGGTGGTAACCAGGGGTACTTAGTGGTAATCAGGGTACTTGGTGGTAATGAAGTGCTTTGTGGTAACCAGGATACTTCAGTAATAGGGGTACTTGGTGGTGTGGGGTGCTTGGTGGTAATCAGGTACTTGGTGTGGGGGTGTGGCAGCCAGGTGTGTGATCCAGGTTGTGGTGATGTGGGGGTGTGGTAGTAATCAGGTACTTGGTAGTAATCAGGTGCTTGGTGGTAATCAGAGTGTGGTGGTAATCAGGTGTGGTGGTAATGAGGGTACTTGGTGGTAATCAGGGTATTTGGTGGTAATCAGGGCGCCAATGTGGTGGGGGCACTTGAGTGGTAATCAGGGCCTTGGTGATAATAGGGGTACTTAGTGATAATAGGGTACTTGGTAGTAATCAGGGGTGCATGGTGGTAATCAGAGTACTTGGTGGTAACAGGATACAGGTGGTAATCAGGGGTACTTGGTGATGATGAGGGTGCTTGGTGATGAGGGTGTGGTGGTGATCAGGGTGTGGTGAGTGTGAGGGGTGCTTGGTGGTGGTGTGCTTGGTGGTAATCAGAGTTCTTGGTGGTAATCAGAGGTACTTGGTGGTAATCAGGGGTACTTGGTGGTGATCAGGTGCTTGGTGGTAATCAGGTGTTGGTGGTAATCAGGGGACTTGTGGTAATTAGAGACTTGGTGGTAATCAAGGGCCTTGGTGGTAATCCAGAGTACTTGGTGATAATGAGGGGTACTTGGTAGTAATCAGGGGTACTTGGTGGTAATGGGGTACTTGGTGGTAATTAGAGTGGCGGGTGGTAATCAGGGGCACTTGGTGGTGAGGTGCTTGGTGTGAGGTGCTTGGTGATGTGGGGTTGCTTGACGGTAATCAGAGTTGGTGGTGATCAGAGTTGTGGTGGTAATCAGGGGAGTGTGGTGGTGATCAGGTTGTGGTGGTAATCAGGTGCTTGGTGGTGATCAGGAGTGCTTGGTGGTAAATCCAGGAGTACTTGGTGAGTAATCAGGGGTACTTGTGGTGTAACCAGGGATGTAGTGGTAATCAGGGATACTTGGTGGTAATCAGAAATTACTTAGGGTGGTAATCAGTTACTTGGTGGTAATCAGGAGTGCTTGGTGGTAATCAGAGTGCTTGGTGGTGATCAGGAGGTGCTTGAGTGGTAATCAGGGGATACTTGGTGGTGATCATGAGGATGGCAGGTAGTATCAGGGGTGTCAGTATCAGTTGGTGGTAATCAGGGTGCTTGGTGGTAATCCAGAGTGTGAGTGATCAGGGAATACTTGGTGGTAATCAGGGTGCTTAGTGAATCGGTGCTTGGTGGTAATCAGGAGTGTAGTGTAATCAGAGTGCTTGTGTGGTATTCAGGTACTTGGTAGTAATCAGAGTACTTGGTGGTATTCAGGAACACATGGTGTGGTAATGAGAATTGCTTGGTGGTAATCAGGGTGCCTGGTGGTGATCAGGGGTGCTTGGTGGTGATCAGGGTGCTTGAGGTGGTAATCAGGTTGCTTGGTGGTGATCAGGTGCTTGGTGGTGATCAGAGTGTGGTGGTGATCAGGTGATTGGTGGTGATCAGGCTTGGTGGTGATCAGGGAGTGTTGGTGGTAATCAGGGAGGTAGTGATGGTAATCAGAGTGCTTGAGGTGGTAATCAGGGGTACTTGGTAATTCAAGGACCAGGAGTAATCAGAGTACAATGGTATTCAGGGGTACTTGGTGGCTAATCAGGTGTATTTGGTAATCAGGGTATTTGGTAATCAAGGGTACTTGGTAAAATGCGAGATTAAACAAACACAGTTATTAGTGACAGGTCAGAGCAGGTTAAAAGTACTTGGTATACCTGTTTAAGATCCCGCTCTAGGTTATTTGTCAAGGGGCGTGTGTGTGTAATAATAATAATAATAATTAACGGTTTTATTAGAAAAAATAGAAATGAAAATATACAGTTACATATTTGGGGAATGGAGTTGAATTACAAATAATATACAAGTAACATAAGTGACACAAATAAGACATATAATAACTAGATGGGGAAAAGCTCAAACTGCAGTTCATTTCAACATAGTGACAGTGTAAGGAGTAGTGTTTACTGTGTGTGTGTGTGTGTGTCCTGGACTAGAGACAGCATGTTTGACATATCATGGGAGGAGGTTAGAGAGTGTTCTTGACTCTTTGTTATAATCTTATCTCTGCGCTCCAACGACTATAAATTAACAGTACAACATTTATAAGAGTATATTACTCACAAACACACACTATATCCATGACCGAAAGTCAAGACATGCCTGGCGCTCCTCTCAGAGCAGCAAGTCAACTGACCAAGTTACCTACACCAACCCCACTCCAAACCCTCCTCCCCACTGGAATATCAACAAGTCTCTCGCCAAAATTACAATTTCATTTATGAAAGGAACAAGAACCAGTGAAAGCAAGGTGAACAGTGGTGAACAGTGCCAAATCAGTGATCGATGGGACCATCTGTTTTTTTTTTTTTTTTTTTTTTTTTTTTTTTTTTTTTTTTTTTTTTTTTTTTTTTTTTTTTTTTTTTTTTTTTTTTTTTTTTTTTTTTTTTTTTTTTTTTTTTTTTTTTTTTTTTTTTTTTTTTTTTTTTTTTTTTTTTTTTTTTTTTTTTTTTTTTTTTTTTTTTTTTTTTTTTTTTTTTTTTTTTTTTTTTTTTTTTTTTTTTTTTTTTTTTTTTTTTTTTTTTTTTTTTTTTTTTTTTTTTTTTTTTTTTTTTTTTTTTTTTTTTTTTTTTTTTTTTTTTTTTTTTTTTTTTTTTTTTTTTTTTTTTTTTTTTTTTTTTTTTTTTTTTTTTTTTTTTTTTTTTTTTTTTTTTTTTTTTTTTTTTTTTTTTTTTTTTTTTTTTTTTTTTTTTTTTTTTTTTTTTTTTTTTTTTTTTTTTTTTTTTTTTTTTTTTTTTTTTTTTTTTTTTTTTTTTTTTTTTTTTTTTTTTTTTTTTTTTTTTTTTTTTTTTTTTTTTTTTTTTTTTTTTTTTTTTTTTTTTTTTTTTTTTTTTTTTTTTTTTTTTTTTTTTTTTTTTTTTTTTTTTTTTTTTTTTTTTTTTTTTTTTTTTTTTTTTTTTTTTTTTTTTTTTTTTTTTTTTTTTTTTTTTTTTTTTTTTTTTTTTTTTTTTTTTTTTTTTTTTTTTTTTTTTTTTTTTTTTTTTTTTTTTTTTTTTTTTTTTTTTTTTTTTTTTTTTTTTTTTTTTTTTTTTTTTTTTTTTTTTTTTTTTTTTTTTTTTTTTTTTTTTTTTTTTTTTTTTTTTTTTTTTTTTTTTTTTTTTTTTTTTTTTTTTTTTTTTTTTTTTTTTTTTTTTTTTTTTTTTTTTTTTTTTTTTTTTTTTTTTTTTTTTTTTTTTTTTTTTTTTTTTTTTTTTTTTTTTTTTTTTTTTTTTTTTTTTTTTTTTTTTTTTTTTTTTTTTTTTTTTTTTATAGTGTGAAAGGCCTTGAGATTGAGGTTACAGGGTATGTGTCTGAGATGGAGAATGGGTGTTGGAGTGTTGTGGGAGTGTGGAGTGTGTGTGTGTGTGTGGAGTGTTGGGTGTTGGGTGAGAGTGTTGGGTGTTGTGAGAGTGTTGGGTGTTGTGAGGGAGTGTGTTGGGTGTTGTGGCAGAGAGTGTTGGAGTGTTGGCAGGAGTGTTGGGTGTTGTGGCAGGGAGTGTTGGGTGTTGTGGCAGGGAGTGTTGGGTGTTGTGGCAGGGTGTGTTGGGTGTTGTGGCAGGGGGTGTTGGGTGTTGTGAGGGGTGTTGGGTGTTGTGGGGAGTGTTGGAGTGTTGTGGCAGGGGAGTGTTGGGTGTTGTGGCAGGTGTGGGTGTTGTGGCAGGAGTGTTGGGTGTTGTGGCAGGAGTGTTGGGTGTTGTGGCAGGGGTGTGTTGGGTGTTGTGGCAGGGAGTGTTGGTGTTGTGGCAGAGTGTTGGGTGTTGTGGGGGAGTGTTGGGTGTTATGCAGGGGATGTTGGGTGTGTGGGAGGTGTGTTTGGGTGTTGTGGCAGGGAGGTGTTGGGTGTTGTGGCAGGGAGTGTTGGGTGTTGTGGCAGGGGTGTGTTGGGTGTTGTGGCAGGAGTGTGTTGGGTGTTGTGGCAGGGAGTGTTGGGTGTTGTGGCAGGGAGTGTGGGTGTTGTGGCAGGGTGTGTTGGGTGTTGTGAGAGTGTGTTGGGTGTTGTGGCAGAGAGTGTGTTGTGGCAGAGAGTGTTAGAGTGTTATGTGAAAGTGTTAGAGTGTTGTGAAGAGTGTTGGTGTTGTGTCAGGTGTGTGTAGAGTGTTATGTGTTGTAAGAGGTGTGTTTGGGTGTTGTGGCAGGGAGTGTTGGGTGTTGTGGCAGGGAGTGTTGGGTGTTGTGGCAGGAGTGTTGGGTGTTGTGGCAGGGAGTGTTGGGTGTTGTGGCAGGGGTGTGTTGGGTGTGTTGTGGCAGGGTGTGTTGGGTGTTGTGGCAGGGAGTGTTGGGTGTTGTGGCAGGGGTGTGTTGGGTGTGTTGTGTGGGGAGTGTTGGGTGTTGTTAGGGGTGTGTTGGGTGTTGTGGCAAGGAGTGTTGGAGTGTTATGTGAGGTGTTGGGTGTTATGTGAAAGTGTGTTGGGTGTTGTGCAGAAGTGTGTTGAGTGTTGTAGAAGTGTGCAAGTGTTGTATGGAGTGTTAGGTGTTGTGGCAGGAGTGTTGGAGTGTTGTGGCAGGGAGTGTTGGGTGTTGTGGCAGGGGTGTGTTGGGTGTTGTGGCAGAGGTGTTGGGTGTTGTGGCAGGGGTGTGTGTTGGGTGTTGTGTGAGGAGTGTTGGGTGTTGTGGCAGGGAGTGTTGGGTGTTGTGTGAGGGAGTGTTGGGTGTTGTGGCAGGGTGTGTTGGGTGTTGTATGTGAGAGTGTTGAGTGTTTGTGTGTATGTGGAGTGTTGGGTGTGTATGAAGTGTTATGTAAAGTGTTGGGTGTTATATGTTGTGTGTAAGAGTGTTGGGTGTTGTGGCAGGGAGTGTTGGAGTGTTGTGGCAAGGAGTGTTGGGTGTTGTGGCAGGAGTGTTGGGTGTTGTGGCAGAGTGTTGGAGTGTTGTGGCAAGGGGTGTGTTGGGTGTTGTGGCAGGGAGTGTTGGGTGTTGTGGCAGGGAGTGTTGGGTGTTGTGGCAGGGAGTGTGTTGGAGTGTTGTGGCAGGGAGTGTTGGGTGTTGTGGCAGAAGTGTTGGGTGTTGTGGCAGGGAGTGTGAGTGTTGTGGCAGGTGTGTTAGAGTGTTGTGTAGAGTGTGTTAGGTGTTGTGTAGGAAGTGTTAGAGTGTTGTGGCAGAGTGTTAGAGTGTGTAAACTTTAATGTGGAAAAAATTGTGACATTAAGTGGGAAAGGTTCTATAGGCTGACGACTAAGCAGTCTGAGATGGGTTGGGATTTGTGTTGGGAGTTGTTGTTAGAACTGGAGTCCTAATTAGGATTAAGACCCAGTGACCACTGATAGGATTAAAGCCTCTGCAGTGTGGTGCTTTTAACAGAATTCAAAAGGCGTTGTTCACATTAGGATAATATTGTAATATAAATGGGTGACTTGGTTGAGGAGGTGTAGTGCAGGCGGTGGCGGTAGTTGGTGTGCTGGTGGTAGTTAGGGTGTTGTCATCAGCAGTTACAGTAGTTGTTGTGGTAGGTGATAATAGTGATGTGTCGGGCGTTTAGTAGTAGGTGAAGGGAGGGTGGAGACAGACGGGTGAGTGATGGGACAGGGCGTGAGAGTGGGACGGACAGGGCGCAGGGGAGGTGAGACGGACAGGGGCAGGGAGGTGAGACGGACAGGGCATGAGGAGGTGGAGACGGACGGGGCGCAGGAGGTGTGAGACGGACAGGGGCGCAGGAGAGTGAGACGGACAGGGGCCCGGGAGGTGAGACGGACAGGGCGCAGGAGGAGGTGAGACGGACGGGGCGCGGGAGGTGAGACGACAGGGCGCAGGAGGAGGTGAGGACGGACAGGGGCGCGGGAAGGGTGAGACAGGACGGGGCGGCGCAGGAGGTGAGACGGACAGGGCGCAGGAGGGTGTGAGACGGACCAGGGG
Organism: Homarus americanus; assembly: GCF_018991925.1. Taxonomy (NCBI): domain Eukaryota; kingdom Metazoa; phylum Arthropoda; class Malacostraca; order Decapoda; family Nephropidae; genus Homarus; species Homarus americanus. The sequence continues at coordinate 8,684 of NW_024722626.1, read as the reverse complement.
CGCGGGAGGTGGAGACGGACGGAGGGACGGGTGGATGGAAGGGGACAGGGCATGGGAGGTGAAGACGGACGGAGGGACAGGTGGGTGAGAAGAGGACGGCGCGTGGGAGGGTGGACAGACAGGTGGGTGAAAGGAGGGGGGCGTGGGGAGGTGGGACGGGTGGGGTTGACAGCCAGTTGGTGTGGCCTGGGTCATGCCACTGAGAAGGTCCTTTGTCCTAAGATTGGGGAATGAGTTTGATTTTAAAGTAGAATGGATTTGGGTGGGAATGAGTTTTAAAAAGTGGAATGATTTTTAGGAAGTGGGAATGAGTTTAAGGAAGTAGGAATGAGTTTTAAAAAGTGAGAATGATTTGAGGAAGTGGGAATGAGTTTAAGAAGTAGGAATGAGTTTTCAAGAGTGGGAATGGGTTTAAAGTGGGAATGAGTTTGGGAAGTGGGAATGGGTTTAAGGTGAGTAGGAATGAGTTTAAGGAAGTGGGGAATGAGTGAGGAAGTGGGGAATGGGTTAGGGAAGTGGGAATGAGTTTAAAGTGGGAATAGGTTTAAGGAGGTTGAAATAAAATGTTGGTTCAGAGGCAGAATAGATAAGTCATTTCATTCAGGAGACAGAGAGACTGAGGTGTGTGTGTTAGATCGTAAAGTGGTCATGGGAGAGTGGTATAGTCATGGGGAGGAGTGGTATAGTCATGGGGAGGTATAGTCGTAAGGGGAGAGTGGTATATAGTCATGGGGAGGAGTGGTATGTTTTAGGTCATGGGGAGGGTGGTATGTTATGGTCATGGGAGGTGGTATGTTATGGTCGTAGGGAGGTGGTATGTTATGGTCGTAAGGGAAGTGTTATGTTATGGTCGTGGGGAGAGTGGTATGTTGTAGTCGTGGGAGGTGAGTATGTTATGGTCGTAAGGGAGAGTGGTATGTTATGGTCATGGGGAGGAGTGGTATGTTATAGTCATAAGGAGAGTGGTATGTTATAGTCATGCAGGGAGAGTGGTAGTGTTATGGTAAAGGGAGAGTGGTATGTATAGTCGTAAAGGAGGAGTGGTATGTTATGGTTGTAAGGGGGTGTGGTGTGTTATGGTCATGGGGAGGTGGTATGTTTAGGTCGTGGGGAGGTGGTATGTATGGTCATGTGGGAGGTGGTATGTTTAGGTTAAATGGGGGAGGAGTGGGTATGTTATAATCGTAAAGGGAGAGGTGGTATGTTTAGGTCAAGGGGAGGAGTGGTGTGTTATGGTCGTGGGGAGGAGTGGGTATGTTATAGTCATAAGGGAGAGTGGTATGTGTAGTCGTAGGGAGAGTGGTATGTTATGGTCGTAAGAGTGTAGTGGTATGTTATGGTCATGGGGAGAATTAGTGCGTGTATGGTCATGGGGAGTGTAGTGGTATGTTATGGTCGTGGGGAGGAGTGGTATGTTATGGTCATGGGAGAGTGGTATGTATGGTCGTGGGGAGGAGTGGCATGTTATGGTCATGGGGAGGTGGTATTATAGTCGTCAGGAGTGGTATGTGTAGTCGTAGGGAGGTGGTATGTGGTCGTCAGGGAGGTGGTATGGTCATGGGGAGGAGTGGTATGTTTAGGTCGTGGGGAGAGTGGTATGTTATGGTCGTCAGGGGAGGTGGTATGTTGGTCATGGGAGGAGTGGTATGTTTTGGTCATGGGGGAGGTGGTGTATTGTGGTCGTGGGGAGGAGTGGTAATTTGGTCGTAGGGAGGTGGTATGTTTAGGTCATGGGGAGGTGGTATGTGGTCGTGGGGAGGAGTGGTGTGTATGTGCATGGGGAGGAGTGGTATGTAGTCGTAGGGAGGAGTGGTATGTGGTCGTGGGGAGGAGTGGTATGGTCGTAATGGGAGGTGGTATAGTCGTAATGGGAGGTGGTATGTTTAGGTCGTGGGGAGGAGTGGTATGTTATGGTCATGGGAGGTGGTATGTTATGGTCATGGGGAGGAGTGGTCATGGGTGGGGAGGAGTGGTATGTGTAGTCATGGGGAGAGTGGTATGTATGGTCGTCAGGAGGTGGTATGTATGGTCGTAAGGAGGAGTGGTGTTTAGGTCGTAGGGGAGGAGTGGTATGTGGTCGTAAAGGGGAGGAGTGGTATGTTATGGTCGTAAGGGGAGGAGTGGTATGTTTAGGTGTCGTGGGGAGAGTGGTATATTGGTCATGGGGAGGTGGTATGTTATGGTCGTAGGGAGGTGGTATGTTATGGTCGTAATCAGGGGATAAGGGCAGTCAAGAGGGTTGATTGGGAGTGTGTTGTGTTGAGAGGTGTGTTGTGTCGTGGGTGTGTTGTGTCGTGGGTGTGTTGTGTTATGGGAGGGTGTTGTGTCGTGGGTGTGTGTATGTGTCGTGGGAGTGTTGTGTGAGTGTGTTGTGTCGTGGGTGTGTGTGCGTGTGTTGTGTCGTGGGTGGTGTGTCGTGGGTGGTTGTGTGGGAGAGTGCAGTCATGGGAGAGTGTGTTGTGTCGTGGGAGAGTAGCAGGAGAGTGTGTTGTGTCGTGGGAGAGTGTGTAGTCGTGGGTGGTTGGGTGAAGTGTGTGTCAGAGGAAGTGGGTGTCATGAGAGTGTGTGGGAGTGTTTGTGGGTGTGTTGCGTGGGAGGTAAGGCCAGGAGGTGTGTTGTGTGGGAGAGTGTGTTGTGGGAGTGTGTTGTGCTCGAGAGTGTGTTGTGGGAGTGTGTCGTGGGAGAGTGTGTTGTGTCATGTGGTGGGAGTGTGTTGTGGGAGAGGGAGAGTGGCAGGTCGTGAGAGAGTGTTGTGTCGGGAGAGTGTGTTGGTCGTGGGAGTGAGTGTGCTGAGTCGTGGGAGAGTGTAAGCCAGGTCGTGGGAGGTTGTGGAGCTGTAGCCAGGTTAAGGAGTGGTACAGGGTCAGCTAGAAGAGTGTGTTGTGTCGTGGGGAGTGTGTTGTGTCGTAAGTGTTGTGTCGGGGAGAAAGTGTAAGCAGGGAAGGGAGTGTGTTGGGAGAGTGTATGCGTCGGGGAGGTTAGCGGGAGTAAGCAGTCAAGGGAGAGTGTAGAAGGGGAGAGTGTGTTAGTCGGGAGAGGTGTTGTGTCAAGGAGAGTGTTGTGTCGTGGGAGATGTGTCGTGGAGAGTGTGTTGTGTCGTGGGAGTAAAATGGGAGAGTGTCGTGGGCGAGTGTGTTGTGTCGTGGGAGAGTGTGTTGTGTCGGGAGAGGCTAGTCGAGGTTGTGTCGTGGGAGAGTGTGTCAGGTGTGTTGTGTCGTAGGAGAGAGGTTGTGTCGAGCAAGCAGGAGTGTCGCAGGAGAGGTTGTGTCAGGAGAGCTCGTAGCGATGGAGTGGGAGAGGCTAGGTCGTGGGAGAGTGTGTTGCGTGGGAGAGGTTGTGTCATGGAGAGTGTGTTGTGTCATCGGGAGAGTAAGCCAGGCTGGGGAGAGGTACGGTTGTGGGAGAGTGTGTCGTGAATGTGTTGTGTCGTGGGAGAGTGTGTTGCGTCGTGGGAGAGTGTGTTGCGTCGTGGGAGAGTGGGGCTTGGGAGAGTGTGTTGTGTCGTGGGAGAGTGTGTTGTGTCGGGAGTAAGCTGTGCGGAGAGAGGTGTGTGAGGCAAGCGGAGAGTGTGTTGAGTGGGAGGGTTGGGAGAGATGTCTGGGGTTGTGTCGTGGGAGAGTGGTTAGGTCGTGGGAGGTAATGTGGTAGTCGTGGGAGAGTGTGTTAGTCGTGGGAGAGTGGGTGTTGTGTCGTGAGAGTGTACAGTCAAGGAGAGCGTGTGTGTCGTGGGAGTGTGTCAGTCGTGATAGGGTCGGGAGGAGTGCTGCGTGGGAGAGCGTGTTGTGTCGAGAGGAGAGTGTGTTGTGTCGTGAGTGTTGTGGGAGAGTGTGGGGTGTGTTGGGAGAAGATGTGAGGTGTGCCGTCGGGAGAGTGTGTTGTGTCATGGGAGAGTAAGGTTAGGGGAGAGTGTGTTGTGTCATGGGAGTGTGTTGTGGGAGAGGTAGTCATGGGAGAGTGGTTGTGTCGTGGGAGGTGTTAGGTCGTGGGAGTGTTGTGTCGTGAGTGGTTGTGTCTGGGAGAAGCAGGTCGTGAGTGTTGTGTCGTGGAGAGTGGTTAAATGGAGAGGTTGTGTCGTGGTGATATGGTTGTATCGTGGAGCATGGGTTGTGTCCTGGGAGGTGCTGGGGAGTATTGTGTCATGGGAGCAAGTGTAGATGTGTCGTGGGAGAGTGTTGTGCTCATGGGAGAGTGTGTTGGTTAGGGAGAGTGTGTTGTGGGAGAGGTAGTGTGGAGAGAGTGTGGTAGGCCTGGGAGAGGTGGTGTTGGAGAGTGGGAAGTGTTGTGGGAGGTAGTGTCGTGGGAGAGTGTGAGGTGTCGTGGGGAGTTGTGTCGGGAGGGGTCGTGGAGAGGTAATGTGGGAGAGTGGGTTGTGTCGTGGGAGGAAGGGTCGTGGAGAGTGTGTTGTGTCGTGGGAGAGTGTGTTGTGTCAGTGTGAGTTGAGTGGGGATTTGTGTCGTGGGGAAGTGTGTTGTCATGGGAAGTGTTGTGTCATGGGAGAGTGTGTTGTGTCAAGGGAGAGTGCGTGTGTGGGAGTGTTGTGTCGTGGGAGAGTGTGTTGCAGTCGTGGGAGAGTGTGTGTTGTGTCGTGGGAGAGTGTGTTGTGTCGTGGAGTGTTGTGTCGTGAGAGTGTGTGTCGGAAGAGTGTTGTCATGGGAGAAGTGTGTTGTGTCGGAGAGTTGTGTGTCGGGGAGAGTATGTTGTCATGGGAGGTGTGTTGTGTCATGGGAGAGGTGTTCCGTCGTGAGGAGAGTGTGTTGTGTCATGGGAGGTGTGTTGTGTCGTGGGAGAGTGTGTTGTGTCGTGGGAGAGTGTGTTGTGTCGTGGGAGAGTGTGTTGTGTCATGGGAGAGTGTGTTGTGTCGTGGGAGAGTGTGTTGTGTCGTGGGAGGTGTGTTGTGTCGTGGGAGAGTGTGTTGTGTCGTGGGGAGAGTGTGTTGTGTCGTGGGAGGTGTGTTGTGTGTCGTGGGGAGTGTGTTGTGTCGTGGGAGAGTGTGTTGTGTCATGGGGAGAGTGTGTTGTGTCGTGGGAGAGTGTGTTGTGTCGTGGAGAGTGTATTGTGTCGTGGGAGAGTGTGTTGTGTCATGGGAGAGTGTGTTGTGTCGTGAAGTGTGTTGTGTCATGGGAGAGTGTGTTGTGTCGTGGGAGAGTGTGTTGAGTTGTGGGAGAGTGTGTTGTGTGTCGTGGGAGGTGTGTTGTGTCGTGGGAGAGTGTGTTGTGTCGTGGGAGGTGTTGTTGTGTCATGGGAGAGTGTGGGTGTGTCGTGGGAGAGGTTGTGTCGTGGGAGAGTGTGTTGTGTCGTGGGAGTGTTGTGTCGTGGGAGAGTGTGTTGTGTCATGGGAGAGTGTGTTGTGTCGTGGGAGAGTGTGTTGTGTCATAGGAGAGTGTGTTTGTGTCGTGGGAGAGTGTGTGTGTGTCATAGGAAGTGTGTTGTGTGTCGAGAAGTGTGTTGTGTCATGGAAGTGTGTTGTGTCGTGGGAGAGTGTGTTGTGTCGTGGGGAGTGTGTTGTGTCGTGGGAGAGTGTGTGTTGTGTCGTGGGAGAGTGTGTTGTGTCATTAGGAGAAGTGTGTTGTATCGTAGGAAAGTGTGTTATGTCGTAGGAGAAGTGTGTTGTGTCATAGGAAAGTATGTTATGTCGTGGGAGAAGTGTATTTGTGGCGTGGGGAGGTGTGTTGTGTCATGGAAAAGGTGTGTTGTGTCGTGGGAGAGTGTGTTGTGTCATGGGAAGTGTGTTGTGTGTCGTGGGAGGTGTGTTGTGTGTCGTGGGAGAGTGTGTTTGTGTCATGGGAGAGTGTGTTGTGTCGTGGGGAGAGTGTGTTGTGTCGTGGGGAGGTGTGTTGTGTCGTGGGAGAGTGTGTTGTGTCGTGGGAGGTGTATTTGTGTCGTGGGAAGTGTGTTGTGTCGTGGGAGAGTGTGTTGTGTCTCCGTGGGGAAGAGTGTGTTGTGTCGTGGGGAGAGTGTGTGTTGTGTCATTAAAGGAGTGTTGTGTCGTGGGAGAGTGTGTTTAATATCATAGAGTGTGTTGTGTCATGGGAGGTGTGTTGTGTCGTGGGAGAAGTGTGTTGTGTCGTGGGAGGGTGTGTTGTGTCGTGGGAGAGTGTGTTGTGTCATGGGGAGAGTGTGTGTCGTCAGGAGAGTGTGTTGTGTCGTGGGAGAGTGTGTTGTGTGTCATGGGAGAGTGTGTTGTGTCGTGGGGAGAGTGTGTTGTGTCGTGGGGAGAGTGTGTTGTGTCATGGGAGAGTGTGTTGTGTCGTGGGAGAGTGTGTTGTGTCGTGGGAGAGTGTGTTGTGTCGTGGGAAGTGTGTTGTGTCGTGGGAGAGTGTGTTGTGTCGTGGGGAGAGTGTGTTGTGTCGTGGGAAGTGTGTTGTCGTGGGAGTGTTGTGTGTCGTGGGAGGAGTGTGTTGTGTCATAGGAGAGTGTGTGTTGTGTCATGGGAGGTGTATCGTGGGAGGTGTGTTGTGTCGTGGGAGAGTGTGTTGTGTCGTGGGAGAGTGTGTTGTGTCATGGGAGAGTGTGTTGTGTCGTGGGGAGGTGTGTTGTGTCGTGGGAGAGTGTGTTGTGTCTCGTGGGAGAGTGTGATGTTGTGTCGTGGGAGAGTATGTTTGTGTCGTGGGAGAGTGTGTTGTGTCGTGGGAGAGTGTGTTGTGTCATAGGAGAGTGTGTTGTGTCGTGGGAGAGTGTGTTGTGTCGTGGGAGAAGTGTGTTGTGTCATAGGAGAGTGTGTTGTGTCACGTGGGAAGTGTGTTGTGTCGTGGGAGAGTGTGTTGTGTCGTGGGGAGGGTGTGTTGTGGCATAGGAGAGTGTGTTGTGTCGTGGGAGGTGTGTTGTGGCGTGGGAGAGTGTGTTGTGTCGTGGGAGAGTGTGTGTTGTGTCGTGGAGAGTGTGTTGTGTCATGGGAGAGTGTGTTGTGTGTCGTGGGAGAGTGTGTTGTGTCGTGGAGAGTGTGGGCTGTGTCATGGGAGAGTGTGGGGAGAGTGTGTTGTGTCGTGGGAGAGTGTGTTGTGTCGTGGGAGTGTGTTGTGTCATAGGAGAGTGTGTTGTGTCATGGGAGAGTGTGGTTGTGTCGTGGGAGAGTGTGTGTGTCGTGGAGAGTGTGTTGTGTCATTAGGAGAGTGTGTTGTGTCGTGGGAGAGTGTGATGTCGTGGGAGAGTGTGTTGTGTCTGGGAAGTATGTTGTGTCGTGGGAGAGTGTAGTTGTGTCGTGGGGAGTGTGTTGTGTCATGGAAAAGGTGTGTTGTGTCGTGGGAGAGTGTGTTGTGTCATGGGAGAGTGTGTGTGTGTCGTGGGAGGTGTGTTGTGTGTCGTGGGAGAGTGTGTTGTGTCAAGGGAGAGTGTGTTGTGTCGTGGGAGAGTGTGTTGTGTCGTGGGGAGGTGTGTGAGTCGTGGGAGAGTGTGTTGTGTCGTGGGAGGTGTTGTGTCGTGGGAAGTGTGTTGTGTCGTGGGAGAGTGTGTTGTGTTCCGTGGGGAGAGTGTGTTGTGTCGTGGGGAGAGGTGTGTGTGGAGTGTTGTCGTGGGAGAGTGTGTTCATAGAGTGTGTTGTGTCATGGGAGGTGTGTTGTGTCGTGGGAGAGTGTGTTGTGTCGTGGGAGAGTGTGTTGTGTCGTGGGAGAGTGTGTTGTGTCATGGGGAGAGTGTGTGTCGTGGGAGAGTGTGTTGTGTCGTGGGAGAGTGTGTTGTGTCGTGGGAGAGGTGTGTTGTGTCATGGGAGAGTGTGTTGTGTCGTGGAGTGTTGTGTCGTGGAGAAGTGTGTTTGTCATAGGAAGTGTGTTGTCAGGAGAAGTGTGTTGTGTCGTAGAGGTGTGTCGTGGGAGAGTATGTTGTTCATGGGAGAGTGTGTTGTGTCATGGGAGAGTGTGTCTATCGTGGGAGGAGAGTGTGTTGTGTCATGGGAGGTGTGTTGTGTCATGGGAGAGTGTGTTGTGTCGTGGGAGAGTGGTTGTGTCGTGGGAGAGTGTGTTGTGTCATGGGAGAGTGTGTTGTGTCGTGGGAGAGTGTGTTGTGCGTGGGAGGTGTGTTGTGTCGTGGGAGAGTGTGTTGTGTCGTGGGGAGAGTGTGTTGTGTCGTGGGAGGTGTGTTGTGTGTCGTGGGGAGTGTGTTGTGTCGTGGGAGAGTGTGTTGTGTCATGGGGAGAGTGTGTTGTGTCGTGGGAGAGTGTGTTGTGTCGTGGGGAGAGTGTATTTGTGTCGTGGGAGAGTGTGTTGTGTCATAGGAGAAGTGTGTTGTGTCATGAAGTGTGTTGTGTCATGGGAGAGTGTGTTGTGTTGTGGGAGAGTGTGTTGTGTCGTGGGAGAGTGTGTTGTGTGTCGTGGGAGGTGTGTTGTGTCGTGGGAGAGTGTGTTGTGTCGTGGGAGGTGTGTGTTGTGTCATGGGAGAGTGTGTGTGTGTGTCGTGGGAGAGTGTTGTGTCGTGGGAGAGTGTGTTGTGTCGTGGGAGTGTTGTGTCGTGGGAGAGTGTGTTGTGTCATGGGAGAGTGTGTTGTGTCGTGGGAGAGTGTGTTGTGTCATAGGAGAGTGTGTTGTGTGTCGTGGGGAGAGTGTGTGTGTGTCATAGGAAGTGTGTTGTGTGTCATAGAAGTGTGTTGTGTCATGGAAGTGTGTTGTGTCGTGGGAGAGTGTGTTGTGTCGTGGGGAGTGTGTTGTGTCGTGGGAGAGTGTGTGTTGTGTCGTGGGAGAGTGTGTTTGTGTCAT
>NW_024722625.1:7500-11231 GCF_018991925.1 Homarus americanus | reverse complement strand
GCTGACTACGTCCCTGCCCTTTGTACACACCGCCCGTCGCTACTACCGATTGAATGATTTAGTGAGGTCTTCGGACTGGCGCCCTTGGATTGTCGGCCCCGTTGCCCGCGAGGGTTTTCTGGGGTCGTCGCCTCGAGCTGACGGAAAGATGTCCAAACTTGATCATTTAGAGGAAGTAAAAGTCGTAACAAGGTTTCCGTAGGTGAACCTGTGGAAGGATCATTAACAGAGAGAAAGAGAACGGGGCGCTCTTAAAACTACTACTCTCCTGATTTGGGCGGTCTCGGGCTCTGCTCTGGCAACTCCAGCAGAGAAAGAGGACAATCCCGGCCCCCGCACCAAAAATAGGTACCACGCTGTGGGTGGACCACACTCGGGCGAGAGCGCGAAGACTGGAGGAGGACGGACGGGGCTTTGGACGGCTGCCCGTCCGTTCCTTACTACCGGCGAATAAGCCTCTTGACCCAAAAAGAGTGAAATTCTAGTGTCAAAAAACAACAACAAGCCGTCCGGCCAAACCCAAACCACAAACTTGGGCTATGTCTGTCAAACCCTTTCATTGAGACTCGACCTATGATGGTTAGTCGCAAAAAGACCAAATGGCAAATACACAACTCGTAACGGGGGATCACTCGGCTCGTGGGTCGATGAAGACCGCAGCAAACTGCGTGTCGGTATGTGAATCGCAAGAATACCAGATACATCGACAAGTTGAACGCATATTGCGGCGGCGGCAGCCATATGAGCTTGTCGCCGCCACTCCTCTACGAGGGTCGGAAATATACATCCATCGGTTGCTGCGAGTTCGGTGCCTGCTGACTGTCTCCCCGACACGAGGGTAACCCGAACCGAGCTTCCGCCTTGGGGTTTAATCGCCCGCGCCTTGCGCGAGGCGTGCCCTTAAAAACAAGCAAGCCTATCACTAGCAAGTCCATGGACTTGGCGCACCCACATTCAACCACAACAAAGCGACAGTTGTCGCCCTCGCAAATAACTGGAGGCGGCGCTCTTTTGCCTGCTGTCCACAGAGACACGAATGGCCGTCGGCCGCTCATGGCTGATGCTGCACATGTTCTAAGAGGCACTCCATCCCACGAAGAGGAAACGAAACCGGGTCGGATATCTTTTAAGTAAGCCCCGCCGGAATTTCGTCTATCACCTCGAAAAGAGTGCTTGGCATGCATTGCAGTGGAACCTAAATTGATGAGGGCGCCTGGGCCCGCAGTCTACCATGTAGTGGTGCAGGCAGAGAGATGAGAATGCTTGGGTGACGCCGTGCTCTTCCTCACGCGCTCCTCCACCCTCTCCCACGGTCAGACGCGGTGTGGGCGTTCTCTTTGAGAGTTCGCCACGAGTCCACGTCTATCTCATGACTGGGAGGGAGGCAGGGGGAGTTCTCTCTAAACGCGTTAAAGACGGTGTTGCGCCTCATAACGGCGCTCGCCGGGATAGAGCACTAGTTCTGCAGCCGGAAAGGCCGCTCACGCCAATTAATACTGCGACTCTCGCTCTCTTTCTCCGGATAAACAAGTGCCACTGCTGTGGCATGCGGGAACGGGGAAAGAGGTCAAAGTTTAAGCGGCAAAGGTGCGGCCGAGTAAGGGCGGAACACGAGCGTATATGCATTAAAACTGTGTGTGTATATGACTCTGCGAGAGATGTTCTGCTGGAACACTTTTCCTATTGGCTATTTACCACTCAATGAGAAGGAACGGAGTCAGGGGTGGGAGTGCCGGCGCCATGGCCGCTGGTACCCCCGCGACAAGCCCCTCAAACCTTCCTGCCTGGTAATGTCGGTGGTGAAGAAAGTCGGTGGCAGAGCGTCTTCCGCTTCGTGGTTGGGGAACTTGTTCCCCCTAAGGATGATGAGACCACGATCGACCTCGTAGTAGGAGAGAGCTACCCGCCAAATTTAAGCATATTAATAAGCGGAGGAAAAGAAACCAACAGGGATTCCCTTAGTAAGGGCGACTGAACCGGGAAAAGCCCAGCGCATAACCTCGATGTCTTCGGGCACGAGGGGTGTTGCGTTTCAGAGGGTCCAGCACGCCGTCCCATACCGTCTAAGTCAAGCTTGAAAGCGGCCACTGCCCATGGAGGGTGACAGGCCCGTATGGCGGCGCCCGTGAGGGTACAGATGGGACGGTCGGAAAGGGCCTCTCTGTAGAGTCGGGTTGCTTGAAAGTGCAGCCCAAAGCAGGTGGTAAACTCCATCTAAGGCTAAATATGACCACGAGACCGATAGCGAACAAGTACCGTGAGGGAAAGTTGAAAAGAACTTTGAAGAGAGAGTTCAAGAGTACGTGAAACCGTTAAGAGCCAAACGGGTGGAAACTCGAAGGTCGAACTGAGGGGATTCAGCTCGTCGGCTGTCGGCTGGGTGGGGTGTTGTAATTGAGCGACCCAAAAATGTTTGGGCGCGCCCCCACTCACGCTGGCGTCGGCGGGCGTATTTCGCCTCGTAGTAGGTCACCGCGACCCGTTGCCGGGGACGTCGAAGGCCCGGTCGGACTGGTACCTCGCCGCCGACTCTCTCAGCTCGTCTGGGGGGGAGACCCGCGCGACGGGGAACGCCCGGTGTCCTGGCTGCCCCGCGACGGTCGCGTCGAAGAGCTTGCCGCCGCTCGCGGCGGTTTTGTTTCGCGGTGCAAAAGGTCGGTGATTCAATTCGACCTGGCCTTTAAAACACGACCAAGGAGTTCCAATATGTGTGCAAGTCATCGGGCTTCCACTAAACCCAAAGGCTAAATGAAAGCGACGGGCGCCCGCAGCTGTACAGGCTCTCCGGTGCGCCCTTGGGCCGATCCTCGACCGGTTGCCTGGCGGTTCTTCGCCCACGCCGCTACAAGCCGGGTGAGATACTTCTTCTCGCCCCTGACGCTATGCGGTGGTGGAGGCCGCCAGGGCGATGGTCGAAGCTTATTCCCCCCTCATGGGAGGGGGGGTAGGCTCGGGATTCTGCCAAGACGCCAAGGTAGTTAACCGTCTCGAAGCGGGCCGCCGGTAAACGGCGGAGGCGCACCGGGGCAGGCTCGCGGGCAGTCGGCAAGTACCATGAGCATATATGTTGGGACCCGAAAGATGGTGAACTATGCCTGGCCAGGATGAAGCCAGAGGAAACTCTGGTGGAGGTCCGTAGCGATTCTGACGTGCAAATCGATCGTCGGAGCTGGGTATAGGGGCGAAAGACTAATCGAATCATCTAGTAGCTGGTTCCCTCCGAAGTTTCCCTCAGGATAGCTGGAACTCGCAGGGTGAATTTCATCCGGTAAAGCGAATGATTAGAGGTCTTGGGGACGAAACGTCCTCAACCTATTCTCAAACTTTAAATGGGTGAGATGCCGAGCTTGCTTGTAGGGATGAAGCTCCGGCGACTAATCTGAGTATCTAGTGGGCCACTTTTGGTAAGCAGAATTGGCGCTGTGGGATGAACCAAACGTCGAGTTAAGGGGCCTAAATGAATGCTCATTCAGATCCCATTGAAAGGCGTTGGTTGCTATAGACAGCAGGACGGTGGCCATGGAAGTTGGAATCCGCTAAGGAGTGTGTAACAACTCACCTGCCGAAGCAACTAGCCCTTAAAATGGTATGGCGCTCAAGCATTCTCCCGATACTCGACCGCCGGGCGCACTACCGGCCTCGCTCTCAAGGCGAGGTCTCGAAGCCCCCGTGAGTAGGAGGGTCGCAGTGGTGAGCGCTGAAGGGTTTCGGCGTGGGCCGGCCTGGAGCCG
>NW_024722625.1:0-2500 GCF_018991925.1 Homarus americanus | reverse complement strand
GAAATTCCAACTTTGGAAAAAACAAATATTTGGCCTACCCAAATTTTGACTACTACCCGTGCGTCTACGTCCTGGATTGGCCAATCAGTGGTGCCCCACGGTGGCGTGATACATGCACGTTTACTGCGGTGCTCTGATTGGCTGACCGAACGTGGCGTGGTAGGTAGGCTGTTTCTACTCTCTAAGTCCTCTTCTTTCCTTTTTTCATCCCCCTCATGCACTCCGTTCTTTGAACGGGAGGCGGGACTTCGCGATACTGTCGATCCGGCAAGGGAACCTGTGATAGTGCAGGGCACCCCTTGTCCGGGGTCATCACCGGTAGGTGGCAACTTTTTTAGATATTGACCAGTAGTCAGGCAACCTGGGTGCAGAGCCCGCCGTCCAAGAGTGTGGGGCGGGGTCACTGTTTCAGGCAGGAGCCCTGTGTTATAGGTAGGATTAGATGTAATCAAGAAGATGACAACTAGCATTAGAATAAAAAACATAGAGATAAGGGACACTTATTGGAAGGGGAAAAGTGGCAGAAATCACTTACAACAAACTGCAAGTCCCACTAACTAGAATATTCAGCACCAATGAAGGTTTTAAAGTAATCTGTAAAGATGACTTTGATTCAGATAAAATCCTTTCAAAAGAAGCAAGAGATATATTTTACAATGAAGGCCTTATTGTTGTCATGCCACCAGAACAAAAAGCAAAAAGATCAGTTTTGTTCGTCAAGTCGATCAAGAGATCGGGAGGAAGACCTGAAAGAAGAACTGGAACGCCAAAATAGGTGGATGAAGATTGAAGAAGTCATTAAGATAAAGGACTATACTCATGTTTGAAGAAGTGTCAATGGCTGAGAAAGTTTTACAACAGGGCTTTCTAATATTCAACATGTCAGTCACACCACATCAAATAAAGAAGGAGACATTCATCAGTCTGCAAACTTGTTTCTCCTGCTACAAATATGAAGAACACACAACGAGAGACTGTCCGGAAAAAGAAAAAAGTACTGCTCAGATTGTGCAGGCGACGACCATACCTACACTGAATGTAAGAATACACATGTTGGCTGTCTCAACTGTAAGAGAAACGGGAATGCATACATAGGACATAGGACGTTAGCAATGGCATGCCCAATAAAAAACACATGATAAAGTACAAGGAACAAGAAACAAGGAAAAAGGAACAAGATAGGAAGGAGTTGGTTGACATACGTCGAAAATAGCAAAAGAAGGTCCAAGAGGCTCATAGACCAGAATCCACAGTATTAAACCTAAGTGAGCCAATACATGATAAGGTAATGATTAGTATGATCCATGCATATTTGCACAATATCATTGCACCCGGATCATACAATGAGTAACCAAGGAAAATGTTTAAATTGAATAACCTACCAGAGATGATATTACCAGAGAATCCACAATCCGAAAAACTATTTCAGACAACATATGCAAGCGAACTGAGAGAAAGACTACATCAAGACGAACAAAGGTTTGAGCAACAGCTGATACACAAGGAACACAAGCGACTGATAGAGATCCCAGACAAATGACTAGAAGTGACAAAGAGAAGATAGAAATAACAAAAGGACAGACAAAGGAGTAGGAGGAGAGAAGATAAGATGGAAACTGATCACAATATACAACCTGAATCTGCTGAAGAAATTGGATTAAAAGTTATCACTACAACAAAACATGAAATCCCAACATCGAGACCAACAGGAGGGACAATAGTAAAAAACTGTGAAGGAGGGATATACAAGTGGACATATCAAGAAAAATCCCTAAGTGAAGATTATGTCTGGTCACTAATTACTACGGACAAACTAAAGATTACGGCCAAAGACTTTAAAATAGTAGACCCGTCAGAGTATAGAAGAGTCAGAAGCGGAAAACAGGATGATAGGTCTCCACTCCAACTGACTGCCACAATCCAAGTATAAGAAATAATGGACAATAGACAAACAGTAAGAACTTTAAGAATAATACAACACAACGTAAGAAACTGGAAGACCGAGAGAATTAACCTAAGTAATATATATCGCGAAATTGACCCTGACATTATACTAATAAACAGTCACGGTGAGACAGAAAACAACAACATAAAACTCTTTAACTATTATGTAAACCAAAGAAATAAATCGGCGAGAAAAATGACGGAGTAGCGATAGCGGTTAAAAGAAACTTAAAATTTAAACTAATTGATGACTTCCAGGATGAATTTCTAGCAATAAAAATAAATACAACTCAAGGAGACGTAATTATTGCTACTACTTACCTATAGAAGACCTATTAAAATTGGCTAACAATAGTCATCCGATGTACATCTTAGGAGACTTTAACGCCAGACATAGGATTTTTGACAATACAAATAATAACGTCGTGGGAAACGCCCTTAATCAATTAATAAATTTAGGGAAAATCAATCATCTGGGTCCTAACTTTCCAACCTGGAGAAATCACAATACACAATCGACACCAGACAAAATTTTTACTAACAACAAAGCCTTTTT
>NW_024722623.1:0-23911 GCF_018991925.1 Homarus americanus | reverse complement strand
GGATTAAAGTCAGACTGGGGTGCGGTCAAAAGCGGAGTTCCCCAGGGATCTGTATTAGGCCCTCTGCTGTTTGTTATATTCATTAATGATCTTGATTTAGGCATAACTAGTAGGAGTAGTAAATTTGCAGATGATACCAAAATGGGGAGAGTGATAAATTCAGACAGTGACTTTGAACACCTTCAAAGAGATCTAGATACCTTACATGAGTGGTCAGTAGACTGGCAAATGAATTTTAATAGTGATAAATGCAAGGTACTACAGATAGGGAAGACGAATACAAACGTTAAGTATAAACTAGGTAACACGGAAATAGAAAACTCAGTTTGTGAAAAAAATCAAGGTGTATTTGTTAGCAACGACTTGAAACCTAGAAAACAATGTATTAGCGTTCGCAACAAGGCAAAAAGGATTCTTGGGTTCATATCTAGGTCTGTGAGTAACAGAACTGCTGACGTTATCTTGAAACTTTACCTAGCATTAGTGAGGCCACACATGGATTATGCGGTTCAGTTCTGGTGTCCTTATTATAGAATGGACCTGGAATTCTTTGGAGAGAGAGTACAAAGAAGAATGACAAAATGATCCATAATATTAGAAACCTTCCATATGAAGAAAAAGACTGAAAAGCAGGCTTACATTCATTAGAGAGGCGTAGAGTTAGGGGAGATATGATAGAGGTGTACAGAGTGGGTAAGTGGGATTAACAAGGGTAAAATGGAAGATGTTCTGAAGCTCAGTAATAACGAAATAACTAGAACAAATGGCTTTAAATTAGATAAATTCCGATTCAGAAAGGATATAGGCAAGCACTGGTTTGGTAATAGGGTTGTGGATATGTGGAATAGGCTACCGAGTGCTATAGTAGGATCGGGGACGCTAAGGAGCTTCAAGACGAAGTTGGATAGGCACATGGAAGTGCTGGGATGGGTGTGAAAGGGATCTGCCCTGTATGGGCCAGTCGGCCTCCTGCAGTATCCCACTTTCTTATGTTCTTATGTTCTTATGTTCACCTCACAATCTTTACTACATCTCACCTCACAATCTTCACTACATTTCACTTCACAATCTTCACCACATCTCACTTCACAATCTTCACTACATCTCACTTCACAATCTTCACTACATCTCACTACACAATCTTCACTACATCTCACTTCACAACCTTCACTACATCTCACTTCGCAATCTTCACTACATCTCACTTCACATCTTCACTACATCTCACTTCACAATCTTCACCATATCTCACTTCACAATCTTCACCACATCTCACTTCACAATCTTCACGAAATCTCACTTCACAATCTTCACCACATCTCACTTCACAATCTTTACCACATCTCACTTCACAATCTTCACTACATCTCACTTCACAATCTTCACTACATCTCACTTCACAATCTTCACTACATCTCCTTCACAATCTTCACTACATCTCACTTCACAATCTTCACTACCATCTCACTTCACAATCTTCACTACATCTTACTTCACAATCTTCACTACATCTCACTTCACAATCTTCACTACATCTCACTTCACAATCTTCACTGCATCTCCCTTCACAATCTTCACTACATCTCACTTCACAATCTTCACTACATCTAACTTCACAATCTTTACATCTTACTTCACAATCTTCACTACATCTCACTTCACAATCTTCACTACATCTCACTTCACAATCTTCACTACATCCCACTTCACAATCTTCACTACATCTCACTTCACAATCTTCACTACATCCCACTTCACAATCTTCACTACATCTCACTTCACAATCTTCACTACATCTCACTTCACAATCTTCAATACATCTCACTTCACAATCTTCACTACATCTCACTTCACAATCTTTCACTACATCTCACTTCACAATCTTCACCATATCTCACTTCACAATCTTTACTACATCTCACTTCACAATCTTCACTACATCTCACTTCACAATCTTCAGTATATCTCACTTCACAATCTTCACTACATCTCACTTCACAATCTTCACTACATCTCACTTCACAATCTTCACTACCTCTCACTTCACAATCTTCACTACATCTCACTACACAATCTTCACTACATCTCACTTCACAACCTTCACTATATCTCACTTCACAATCTTCACTACATCTCACTTCACATCTTCACCATCTCCTTCTAATCTTCACCTTATCCTCACTTCACAATCTTCACCACATCTCACTTCACAATCTTCACCACATCTCACTTCACAATCTTCACTACATCTCACTTCACAATCTTCACTACATCTCACTTCACAATCTTCACCACATCTCACTTTACAATCTTCACTACATCTCACTTCACAATCTTCACTACATCTCACTTCACAATCTTCACCACATCTCACTTCACAATCTTCACTACATCTCACTTCACAATCTTCACTACATCTCACTTCACAATCTTCACTACATCTCACTTCACAATCTTCATTACATCTCACTTCACAATCTTCACTACATCTCACTTCACAATCTTCACTACATCTCACTTCACAATCTTCACCACATCTGACTTCACAATCGTCACTACATCTCACTTCACAATCTTCACTACATCTCACTTCACAATCATCACTAACACCATCCTTCATCACTACATATAACATCCATCATCACTACTTATAACACCATCCATCATCATCACTACATATAATACTATCCATCATCACTACATATAACACGATCCATCATCACTACATATAACACCATCCACCATTACTACATATAGAACCATCCTTCACGACATATAACACCATCGGACATCATTACATATAACACCAACCATCATCACTACATATAACATCATCCATCATCACTACATATAACGCCATCCATCATCACTACATATAACACCATCCATCATCACTACATATAAAACCAACCTATCATCACTACATATAACATCATCCATCATCACTACATATAACACCATCCATCATCACTACATATAGAACCATCCTATCATCACTACATATAATATCATCCATCATCACTACATATAACACCATCCAACATCACTACATATAACACCACCCATCATCACTACATATAACATCATCCATCATCACTACATATAACTCTATCCATCATCACTACATATAACACCATCCAGCATCACTACATGTAACACCAACCATCATCACTACATATAACATCATGCATCATCAATATATATATATAACACCATCCATCATCACTACATATATTACCCTCTTATCATCACTACATATAACACCATCCATCATTACTACAATATAACGCCATCCTTCATCACTACATATAACACCATCCATCATCACTACATATTATAACACCAT
The DNA here is from genome assembly GCF_018991925.1 of Homarus americanus. Classification (NCBI taxonomy): domain Eukaryota; kingdom Metazoa; phylum Arthropoda; class Malacostraca; order Decapoda; family Nephropidae; genus Homarus; species Homarus americanus. Next base: position 20,565 of record NW_024722623.1, on the reverse strand, counting down.
CCATCATCTTTACAAACACCATCCCTCTTTACTATAGTGATAAACAGAGCGTTATTTTGTTGTCAATTTCTTTAAATTCCAACCTTATTAAACCGTAATTCTTTCTGTATGGTCAAATTTTGATTTGACCTCAGTGAGAGAGCTGTTAGTGTCAGTACATCACAATGGTGTTCCGGCGCACTGTATCGAAGGTGACTAAGGTGGAGGTGAAGCCTTGCCAGATGAAGGAGAAGGGCCCCCGATCTAACAAACTGCAGACCACAAAACACACTAAGACCCAAAACAACAAGACCCAAAACAACAAGACCCAAAACAACAAGACCCAAAACAACAAGAAGAAGAAGGAAACTACCACTTTCTGCCGTGTACAAAAGGACCAGTACCTGCCATGGGGAGACTACATCTTCACCGGGAAAAAGACACAAAAGAAGCGCTGAACCTACGCTTCTGATATTTAAAAATACTGTAATAAAAAACATATTAATTGATTTTGTTTGTATTATTTATGCTTTTTTATATTTTCATCTGTAAACGTGCTGTTTTGGGAATATATTTTCAGTTACATAATATTTAGGTACAGCAGTTTATTTCACTGTATCTACTTGTTTACCAAGTAACTGGACTTACAGTCTCCGATCGGGATTCTCAAAACAAATATTTGGCATCGAACTCCGTAAGTGAGCTCGTAATCTAGCCTGTAACTTACAGGACCTCAACACCATCAACCTGGATATAGTAGTCGCTATTTCTGGATTGCATGAAAAAAAATTAATAATATATGTTTTAATAATGCTTGTTAGACTTGTTTTATCATAGAATAATGAAGAAAATGTTTTGTACATCAACATACTAAAATACAATATTAGTTTTTATTTACGACAAGAAGAGGCTTGGCTGTTCTATTTCTCGCTTTATGGAAGAGATGCAGCTTTTGTCTTCTTACAACTTTTCAAGTAATTTGTACCAAAATAGAAGATTTTTATTGTCCACATTTAGGGTATATTTTTTTTATGACTGAATAAAATTGCAGATAGACCTTATTAATGTAGTATAGCTGTTAATATCCTTCAGTAATGAAATCCAAATATGAGGTCAAGTGAACATTTTTGCTTAGACTCCGCCTTTGTTAGGACCAAGTTATAACAAGTTATTCTGCCAATTATCCAATAAGTACCCATGACTCAGAGTAAAATAATACCTAACCTAATCTAAGTTCATCAAACTTAATAAAAAAAGTGGGGCAAAAAATAAGTGGTAAAGAAATTTTTTTCTCAGAAAAAGAATTATATGCAGAGGTTTTTTATCCGATACCTTCAGTCGTGATTATTTTGATGCAAAATTAGTAAAATGTATTTAACCCTAACACTACCTCACCTTACCTAATCTTAGCTTACCTTATCTAACCTAACCTAATGTTACCTAACCTAACCAAGCCGCAACGCTCATGACACAATTGAGTTCTCTAGAAAGTTTTAATTTCATTTTCTTTTTTTAAAAATACATTTGCAGAGACAACAAACTTTTGATAATTATTTCTCCAACATATCTATAAATCTGTTGATGATATATAAATTTAGGATAGGTTAGGTTTGGTGAGATTAGGATAGGTTAGGCTAGTTTAGGATAGTCTAAGTTAGCTTAGGAAAGGCTAAGTTAGGTTACGATACACTAGGTTAGGTTTTAATCTGCATGATATTTTTACTGAACTTTTAAACGATGTTATAATCCTGGCAGCAGGGTATCGATCACGAAAATAACACTTTGGTAGTTATAACATTTGATAAAGTTTATTATTACTGTAACATGAAACAAATCACTATAGCTGTACTTATCAATCAGTATTAAATCTGTATTATCTTTGACCATCGCTCATTGGCCAGCTTATCTCTGCACTGTTCTCTGATATAATAAAGTATTGGTGAATGGGAATATTAATCATTTGTGAGTCACTTACTATAAAGGAAACTGTAACGGATTCTATGGACAGTTGGGAATATTTTCACGGAATAATTCGGAGTAACTCCCCTCTTGCCCAAAAGCGATCCAAGGAGTTAATTCACAGAGCGAAAATCTAGACGAGTCTTCCTTGTTTGTTTAGGTCATAACAACGAAAAGTTTAATAATGTTTATTACAATGATTCAGGTTTTACTGTAATTCTTCTTTTTTATATTTTTAGTATTTTGTAGATTTTTTTCACCCAGTTCATTTCTTGTTTAGATTCATTATTGCAATTATTTTTATTACAGAGTTGAATTAAAAGTTTATATCTAAGTATTTTACAACTTCACAAATACTTTTATAAAATGTTGATACACACAGTGGACAGTTTTTAGTTCTTTCTTGTAATACCTCAGTATTACTCTGTTAAATTCTTACCATTTACACCTGACCATTTATTTATTTATTTTACAAATTGTTTAAAGAGAGAACATCACCAGCAGGATACAGATGATGAAGTAAATAGAAGTTTGTAACCTAATCCTACCCCCCACTGCTACCCCTCCCTCTTGTCCCACATTCTTACTCGTCACTCCTACCCCTTACTCCTATCCCTTACTCCCACCCCTTAATCCCACCCCTTATTCCCACCCCTTATTCCCACCCCTTGCTCCCACCCCTTCCTTCTACCCCTTACTTCTACCCCTTACTCCTACCCCTTACTTCTACCCCTTACTTCTACCCCTTACTCCTACCACTTACTCCTACCACTTACTCATACCCCTTACTCCCACCCCTTGCTTCCACCCCTTGCTTCCACCCTCTTACTCGTACCCCTTGCTCCCACCCCTTACTCCTACCCCTTACTGCCACCCCTTACTGCCACCCCTTACTCCACCTCCTACCCCGCCTCCCCCTTAATCCACCCTTAATCCACCCTTAGCTTCCACATATACTCCACCCCTTACTCCACCCTTCTCACCCTTTACTCCTATCCTTCTCACTTTTTATACTCCCACCCACTCCCACCATACTCCATACTCCCTCCTTCTCCCACACCCTTACTCCACCCCTTACTCCCACCCCTTGCTCCTGCCCTTACTCCCACTTATTCACACCCCTAACTCCCACCCTTCTCCTGTATACTCCATGCCTTACTCCACCCTTACTCCTACCTTACTCTACCCCTTCTCCCACCCCCTTACTCCCACCCTTACTCCCACCCCTTACTCCCACCCCTTACTCCTACCCCTTACTCCCACCCCTTACTCCAACCCTTACTCCCACGCCTTACTCCCACCCCTTACTCCCACCTTACTCCCACCCTTACTCCCTCATCCCCTCTCCCGCCTCCCACGCCTCCACCCGCCTCCCACCCTTCTCAGGCCCTTACTCCCACCCATTACTCCCATCCCTTACTCCACCCCTTCTCCACCCTTACTCCTACCCCTTACTCCCACCCTTACTCCCACCCTTGCTCCATGCTCTCAACCCTTACTCCACCCTTGCTCCCGCGCCCTACTCCCGCCTTGCTCCACGCCTTACTCCACCCCTTACTCCCCACCCTTACTCCCACCCCTTACTCCCACCCATTACTCCCATCCCTTACTCCCACCCCTTACTCCCACCCCTTACTCCTACCCCTTACTCCCACCCCTTACTCCCACCCTTACTCCCACGCCTTACTCCCACCCCTTACTCCCACCCCTTACTCCCACCCCTTACTCCCACGCCTTACTCCCACCCTTCACTCCTACCCTTCGCTTCTACCCCCACTGTTACCCAACACTACGCTGGTAATTGAAGACATCATACATTTGTTCACTTAGACACCACTTATTATTCAGGACCTAATGGCTATAATATCAGAGTCATTATTCTTAACTCAACTTTATATATATATCAATTGTCAAAAACCTTCACCAGTCGGGTATGGCAGAAAATGGAATAAACGAACATGGAGTAAGACATCAAGCTCCATATTGTAAACAAGATCATCGTCATTGTTTATTTATTGCGAGGAAAAATATTGTTCGCAATATAATTATAAAAACCTTCTGTAATTCATTCTCTTCATTACACTAAAGGTAATGAAGTATATAAAGAAAATAGTTTATAAATTACTAAAATAAAAATACGTATAAAACAGTAAAATAACATCTATTGATGGAATAGAAAAGAATTATATCGTAAGTGGGTAAAAGATTTCTTGGGTAGGTTTTAGAATACAATAACTGTTTTCTGCATTACACCGATGGTTCCAAGTCAGAAATTATCCTTAAGTTTTGTGAATCAGTATTTAAAATTTTTCTTAAAGGGTGACTTAAGTTACGGTCACACGATCCCTTTGATGAGCAATTAATTTGGAACAAGAAATTACGAGTAATTTCTTCCAAATGTGGTCACACGAGTGGCTCTTGGTTCAGTTACTACAGCAAGAAAAAAAAGTTAACGCCGCTGTGCGAGTAGAAGGGAGACGGAACATCACAACAACAATGCAGACGACGCAGCAGCTATCCTTGGTATTATTGTTATTATTAAAAAGAAATGAGAGAAGCGAAGAAAAACTATTGGGGACTCGTAAGTGGCTGGCGAGGAGGAGGAACGAGTGTTTAATATAGACTGGTTCAACTATCGTAGTTACAGTAGGGAGGGTTGTTAGTGTGTGGAGAATGACCGGCTGTATGGGCTTCTGTTTTGTAAACAAACACGCCAAAACACCACCCAAATAATAAACTCAGTGTGTCGTAAAAAACTGTTTGTGCATTTTATACATAATGTTATTGATCTATGTTATATATAGCCAAGGTAAATACTCGATAAATAAGCTTCGTGTCATTAAATATGGTATTAACCGGGTTTTGAACCGATAATCTTGCTCGAAATAGTCAAGAAATTGACTATCACGATTGTCAATAAAATGCTTCAAAAACTTGCTCGAATTTCTCGAAAATTGCTCGAAATAACTTTCCGGCAAGAAATTGCTAAAAAAAAATGCGCCCATGTGACCAGTGCTTTAAGAATTGTATGATATCCTCATGGCAATGGAAACACACACACACACACACACTCACCCCATACACAGTCACACACTCACCATGCACAATCACACACACCCATACACACACCGTACATGCACAAACCATACACACACATACACACACACAAACACACACACACACCATACATACACACACCATACACATACACACACCATACACACATACACACACACACACACACACACACCATGCACACACCATACAAACAAACAAACACACACCATATACACATACACACACACACACAATGCACACACACACACCATGCACACTCACACACACACACACCATGCACACTCACACCATGCACACACACACACTAATTGTTTTAATTTAGTTCTTGGAACTCTTAAGTGGCAGCGCTTGATGTAAACACTTCTTGGCATTTTCTGTTTATCTAGTAGCAGGTATACACACAGATGTAATATGAGAAAATAAATTATGAATTCTGTCCAGGGAAGTGTTGTGAATATGACCTTGAGATAACACTTGTGTTAAGTGTGAATTTCCCTGTCTAGTGATATGTCCAACTACTACTCTGGGCAGCGAGACAGTGGTAGTGATTACAGATTGCCCACGAGGGGGCTAGTTTATTGGGCACCCCCTTACATCCTGTGCAAGGTGAAGCGCAGAAGCGTTTACAGTGCCCAACTGGGAAGCATGCGGAGTTCATGCTTGCCTTTATGACTCATGCATTAAGGGCGTAAAAGGCCTGAAGGGTCATGGGTTTTGTCAGTAAGTTACATAAAGTGACAATTGTTAGATGTTCTGGGTAATAAGTTCTACATATACAGGAGAGAACACAAACACCTTAGCTATGTATAGTTTGTAGGACAGGTTTACTGGATAAGAGTATGTGTACACAGAGGTGGATAGCACTGCTCCTAGCTAAGGTCTGGTCAACTACCATAGACGGCGTATGGCAAGTGATACATTAGCAGCTTCCATGCGTGTAGGCTGCTGATAATTAGCGTGTGGGATATGGTAATAACATTGCCACACGCTGCTAGCTAGGCTGAATAAATATAAATGGAGCACATACATAATATACATACATAATACATAATCCAGCATACAAAATATACATACACCTCCCTCCCCCCTATACGCTCATAGCAAAGTCTTGAGCGGACCTTTTCTTCTGGATCCGTTCTGAGCGTCGAGGGACTTCATCACTGGGAAGGGTATGGGACTCAACACTGGTGGCGGGGCCAGCAGAAGGCAGTGTTACGGGGCGGAGAAAACGGCGGTTCCTCCACCACACACGACCACTGGGTAACCGCACCTGGTAGTCCCGTGACCTGCCGAGACCCATGACTACGCCTACTTTGTCCCAACGTAGGGAGGTCGGGTCCTGAACACGGACTTGGGTGCCGACACTCAACCTGGGGAGGGAACGGGCGTGGTCGTTGTAGCGGGCGGCGACGTCCTGAACACGTTCGGCGGCTCGGCGATCACAATCCTCTGTCTTGGCCTGCCACTCCTTGGAGAAGGATTGAGGGTGAGCAGGGACACAAGAACGAAGGGGGCGTCCATACAAAACCTGGGCAGGGGAGCGTCCGGTGTAGTTGGGTGTGTTGCGGAGTTCAAGAAGACCCCGGTCGAAGGCCTCGCAGTCAATATTCCCAGAAGGGGCCACCTTAAGGATGAGGTGCTTCAAGGATTTGACAGCGGCCTCAGCGTGGCCGTTGGACTGCGGGTAATGGGGCGATGACAACACATGCCGGACTCCCCATCGGTCGAGGAACACGGCAAAGTCCCGGCTTGTGAACTGAGGCCCTCCGTCGGTTCGCAGGCGTACAGGAACGCCCACGTCACGGAAGTAGTGGCGGAACTTGCTGATGGTGGCGGCAGACGTCGTGTCATTACCGCCCTTGATGACAACCGGCCAGCCAGAGAGACGGTCGACGATAACCAGGAAGGACTTTCCTGACACGCAGAAAAAGTCGGCCGACACAGACTCAAAGGGGCGGGTGGGGTTGTCGTCACTCATGAAGGGTACCTGCTGCTGGCTGGGTTGTAATACGTGGCGGGGCTTACACACCTGGACAGCATTGGAGATGTCGGGGTCGATGCCAGGCCGGAACACAGTCTGTCTTGCACGCCGTTTGGTGGCCTCGGCTCCACAGTGACTGTCGTGGAGGCGAGCCAAGGCGTGGGGACGTGAAGCAGCAGGGACAACTACCGAAGGAGAGGTGTCACTGGCCAGAGGTAGGGGTAGGGCGGCAGCAGGGTAGTTGCTGCTCCCTTCATGCACCCTGTTGGCGTGTCTTACCTCAAGAATAGGTTTTGGGAAGTCCTGGGAGATGATGGCCAACTCTTGACAATGTCTGTAGGACAGCAAGGGAGTCGGGACACCATTATGCACGTCAATCCAGGCCTGACACGACCTGTTGCCAAAGGTGACATGTGCATAGAGTGAACCCAGGGCTGGGGCCATCTGTGAACCATCTGCCATGACGCAGAGGTCCTCGGGAGGCGGTCCTAGATCGCTTGGAGAGAGCCCCAAGCATCGCAAATGCTGGGGACCGATGACTGTGGCATCAGCGCCGGTGTCGGGCAACATCTGAAGACGGGATGACACACCGCCGTAGGTCACGATGACGCTGATGTACTGGGGGGCTTTGGTCCTGGGATGCGAGGAGTACACCCTCCTAAAATGGGTCGGGCTTTGTCCCGGGTCGTCTTGCCTCTGATTTGGCGACTGTGGGCGGCCCTCACTGGTAGAAGGGCGCCGAAGCTTCCGCCGACGCTGTCCCTTGGGTTCGTGGGTAGGGCAACACTTGTCATAGTGGCCCAGACGACCGCACACATTGCACTGGACGCGTTTGGCTGGGCACCGTACTGTGAGTGACCAGTGGCCCTTACGGTCACAACTGTTGCAGGTAGACTGAGCAGCTGGACACACCTGTGTTCCGTGCTGCTTACCACAGTTGTTACAAAATAAACCGGGCGTGGACGTGGTGGGCGAAGGCGTAGGAGCAGACTTCTTGTCCTTCTTGTACCGGGAAACAGCGTGTACAGCTGTAGGGGGAGCTCGGATGGCAGAGGTGGCACACCTGGCAGCCTCATAGGAGCGACATATCGTCAACACATCCTGAAGAGAAGAGGAAGAGTCGAGGGAGGTGAGGCGTTGGACAAGTTCCTCGTCCTTAACACCCATCAGGATCACCTGCTTCAACTGGGTCTCCTCGCACTGCTGGTGGTGGCCTAAACATATATCTACCTCTTCCGAGGCTCTCTTAAGATGTACATAAAAAGCGTCAAAAGACTCACCCTCCATCTGTCTGCAGCTAAACAATTCCCTCCTGCGCAGAGCTTCATTCTGCTGTCCTTTGATGTGCCGTTGTAGAACGTCCAGTACCTCCTCTACAGACAGCGTAGAGGTTGGGGGTACCTGCAACGTATGTTCTAAGACACGCTGAACTTCCAAGGACAGGCACATACGCAGCTGGATGAGTTGTTTAGGCTGTGACAAACTCTGGAGATCCACCATTGTAGCATAATCAGCCCACCGCCGCCGCCATTCGCGAAAAGTCTGGAAATTTACATCAGGCTCCAAGATGGGCGGTGTTTGAGCTGCTGCTTTAGGTGGGGCTGGGGAGCGTGAAGGAAGCATGGATGAGGTATCTGAACCATTCAGTACCGAGGCAGTGTTAGAGCCAGGGGCTTGGTTAACAGTGAGGCGAGATATCAAGGCTTCAAACCGTGCACTGTCTTCCATTCTCCGTTGGTGGTCTCGTTCTGCCTCTGCTTGCCTTCTGTGCTCATCCGCCAAACGTCTGTGAGCTTCATCCTCGCGTCTCTCATCTCTCATAAACTTCATTAAGGCAATTATCTCTGGAGATAACGCTGAATGTTGGGGTGAAGGGCTGCGCGATGTTGTGGGAGCTGGGCCGGCCTGGTCATCCATCTCTGGGGGACTATCATCCGCTTGACTCATCCAGGCGCTGGGTCCACGGCTACGTAAGGCATGAGACATAACTACTTTATCTGTGTACTGTGTCTTAAATCAGTGTTGACCGGTCAGCCCGTCGTATCAACAAGATTTCAGACAAAAAATTTAATTCAATACACAGATAAGTAGGTTATATATATAAAATATATATAATGAAGCCGCGCGGTCAGCAAGTGTTAGTACATGTATGTGTGTGTGTCCCAGGCAGGCAGAGCGTCTCGCCCCAGCTGTGAGGGGGGTGGAGGCGGCGCTGTGAGGGAGGGGGGTGGAGACAGGAGTAGCTCAGTCGCTCTCTGTAAACGGTCAGAGGAGGGTGCGCTGAGCTCTACACCCCACAAATGCCCAGAACATGCCGTATACCTTGGAAATCCGTTCGAACAAGGTCACACATGAATGGCACGAAACACACAATGCACTTAACACTTCACAGAAAATCACTGTCGCTGACACTGCTCAAAGTTGCGAAATTCTTCGAGGGATGACGCGGCGGTTGACACCAAGGCGGGGATCCATCAGCCGGCTTTCCACAAACTTGCACTAATCACTCGTAATAATCCAGTAAAACTACGCACTGCGCCATGTTAGGTATTCTGGGTAATAAGTTCTATATACAGGGGAGAACACAAACACCTGTATAGTTTTGTAGGTTCGGTTTACTGGATAAGAGTATGTACACAGAAGTGGGCAGCACTGCTCCCTAGCTAGGGTCCTGGTCAACTACCATAGACGACGTATGGCAAGTGATACATTAGCAGCTTCCATACGTCGCCAGGCACATTAATTAAGCGTGTGGGATATGGTAATAACATTGCCACACGCTGCTAGCTAGGCTGAATAAATATAAATGGAGCACATACATAATATACATACATAATACATAATCCAGCATACATAATATACATACAACAATGATGAGTGTGTGGGGGGAAAATTCCCGGTACAATTTATCTGTTTATGGCAAAGTGTGGCAGGTCCCTATTAATGTGAGCCGTGTTTACTGAATCAGCTGACCCTGGCTCGACCTTTTGAGAGACGCAAGCCAAGTGATCTAAGAGTCGTGAATAACATGGTGAATTACTTGGTGTTATTCATTTGGGTGAATATTTGTATAAATCAAAGGTGCTGTCACACACACACACACACACACCACACGTGGCACACCACCAACACACAGTTTCTGAGAAGGAGTTTGAGATTGTGTTTAACGAAGTCTTAACTGGGAAAATGTTGTATGGCTTTTGTTATGGGGTAAGTTCTGGCGTGAACATTAAGACTATTTTCATAATTTTTTGTAACTAATATTTTTATCTGCCTGGTACAATTATTTATTAATTTGTATTGTAAGTTATGTCTTGATAGTCGATGTAATGTAACAATTTATTTTTTGTGTTAATGTTCATATAGATTGGTTCAGTGTTGCGGCTCTGACTCGTCAACGATGTTAATAAGCTCTTGAGTACATACTGCTGGTGAAACTATGTTATATTAACAACACGACAGACAAGTACTATAATACCTTAACATTTAACAATAATTCAGCCTTAATTTAATTTTTTCACCAACTTAAGACACATAACCCAGAAGGAAGTAAGACGGGCAACATAACGCGGGATATCGTGGCTTCACTAAGTGCAAATTATGGAACTTGAGGTAACACATTATGGGAAAATGCGAGCCCTGCTAAGTGGTTCTCCTCAACATGGACGCAAACATCAGATGGACAAAGAAACAGAAGAACCCCGGATATACATTCATTTATTCTACAAAAAAGTTACGTAAACGAGCGTTAAATACGTTTAAGTAATCACAGTTTACGAAGCTGAAGTCGAGATATTAGAAGATGAAGAAGACTTTAGCATATCAGTATACCCCACGACCGGCGCCAGGATGTTAAGTGTGCCATCAGGGTATATTAGCGCTGAGAGACGGGTGCTATCGTGGTATATTAGCATACCTTCACCCTGAATGGTATATCAAAAAGTACAGGATTTACTTCACAGATATTTAGTTATATCTATCGGTATATTATATAAATTATATCAATATATCTGTGTATACCAAATATGGCATCAGAGTATATCACCGTTTGCCATCATATTCTCTAAATAACCTCAAAGTATACCCCCGAATGTTTAATATCATACACTATAAATGACACTGTAGTATGTTAGTATATAATCAGGGTATAACATAAATAATATCAGCATTGTTTAGAATATCATATATATTAAGCGTGAGGAATGGATGTATATGATTCAATATATCACAGTTACATAAAGCGGTATGTCAGCTCATCAGCATATCACTAGAATGACATCAGAGTATAGGACACTATACTCCAATAAATACTGTCAGGTATCTAAGTATATCAGGGTAATCACTGAGAAGTGTCAGAACATATCAGCATATTCCTTGACTGGTAACAAAGCATATCAACATACTCAAAGTATAATCAATGTCTCCGGAATAAACAAGCCAGTGACAGCAGCATATATTTCTGAAAATCAGCTGTGAAATATGTTCAGAACAGCCCAAAGTATACTATAATACTAAGCAACATTTGAAATATACCAGTATACTTCTTAACAGTCAGGGAAAAAATCATTATACAGATTAGTGTCCTCGAAGCAGATCAACTTGTCTCCTGCTTTCTGGGGACCCATTAGTGGCATATCAGTATATCCAAAGAGACACATCGGAGTATATTACCATATATCCCAAGTGCCATGAAGGGATATCAACATACCTGAGTATATTAACTAGCTCTCATAGTCTTCCACTCTCTCTTAGATCCATCAGAATATGTCAGCATATCACCCTATCTTCTGAAGGTCCAGTTTACCTTGTTCCGAAAGTATGTCGAAGCATACTAACAGATCCCCTGAATGCCTTGAGAACATATCAGTATACTTCTAGGTTAATTCATATCATATCAGTATATCCCCTGAATCTAAGGTATAGCTAACCTCATTTCAAATTATTATTAGAGTATGTTAACATATTCCCTTAGAAGCATACCAGCATATCTCTTATGTCATTACAGTCAACCAGTATACGCTCAGAGATAGATGCAAGCATATCAGGGTATATTAGCATACCCTGTAAGAGAGATATGAGCCTAGCTACATAACCAAGTATATCAGCATACCCCATATGCTCTTATAGTACATCAGCACACCCTCTGAGAGACAGAACCATACCAACATATCAGAACATATTAGTATATCCTTTAGAGTGATATGAACATAATGGCATATCAGATGACAAGAGTATATCAGCATAGTCTTTGAGGAGCATATCAGACCAACCTAGCATAAGCTCTTTAAGATAGATGGGAGCATATCTTAAATAGACTGGAACATACCAGAGCATATTAGCATATTAGCATATTAGCAAGGTGAGGAGGAGGAGGAGGAGGCAGGTGTCCACCGACCAGGTATGCCGATAGTCTGGTGATAATGTGGGTAAAACTGTGTGTGTGTGTGTGTGTGTGTGTGTGTGTGTGTTCGTTCTCATGTTTATTTCTTGTAAGGTATGTGTCACCTAGCCGGCCATTTTGTTTACATTTTTCGGTCGCTCTAAAATACCATTAAAACAATATTGAGTATAAACGTTTGGCTCAACTGATGATCTCAAACATGTCCCAACTTTTTTTTGCCTCAACTCCACATTCTGTAACTCATTTAGGTAGATGTCCCTCACTACACATACACTGGACTATGTGTAATGTTGCAACTAATGTGTTATCAAGATATTGCACATTATAAGTTCATGTGTGGTCATTATTATATCAAACGGAGGAATTTTAAAGAGCTATTACACCACCTGTATCATTAGTTGTCGCCAGGTGAAGGAATGTTTAGGTAGATTATATTTTATTTACTGTAATTAAAGTTTCAATACCTAAGACGTTCCACTATAAGAGTCTTTCAACCTCAGGTAAGGTCTAAAGACTTTCTACTCTAGGTCTTACACCCTGGAGTAGCTGTATCGTCCACATAGGTAATTACTCCACAAGGAACTACAAGTTACACCTTGATGTAATACTTCATTTATTGCCAAACTTTATAGGGAAATATTTTTTCACAAAGAATTTCAAGTTACAATTTCACATAACAAGTCACATTACAAACGTTCCTTCGGCTTACAGTTAAACTTTGCAATGTCAAGATATTTTTTTCACTGCAGAGGAAAGTATGCGTCATCATCACCACACACACACACACAAAGACAAAACTCCTGTATCCAGATTCTCAAAAGTTTATAAATTAAATTCTTCCCTAAAATTAAACAGACAATACATCTATTTATCATAGAGTATGTGAACAATATCGACGCCATATTGGTTACCATCTTTGAGTTATATAATTAGTTAGCTTCATAGTGTTAATTATTTAGTTAAAAAGGAAAAATAATCTACTAGTGTGTGTTGTGACCAAAATATATCAACATTGTATTTACTTTCTCCTCCAGGGGGCACTAAGTCTAGAAAAATGACACAATTGACATCTACATAAAGTGACTGATCAAGGGTAGATATTGGCTACCTTTTGTGTTACTTTGAGGTCGTAAGAACACACAGAGCTGCTCTTAAGGATGTTTACCACAATACACCTCAACCAGTTTGTCATTCACTAAGGTCAAACAATAAATCTGGTTCACAAGATACACCGTAAATTTTATTAGAATACAATAATCAATTACTGTATTATTGTATTGAGGCGAATAGTCTTATGGTGTTAAGATGTGTTCTTAAGCCACGAAGGTAAACAAAAGGTATTCAATATCTGCCTTGGTTGACGATGATCTGTAGGCGTTAGCAAGTCCTCCTCCTCCTGCTCTCGAGTAAGGTAAGGAAGGCCTCACCTGACCAAAATTGTTAATTAAGATAGATTGCCTGAAGATTAACCCTCCCAGCTTATTTCAACTAATGATTAACCTAACGCTGCTTGGGAGTTAAGTTAGGGTTAGGGTTAGGTTAGGGTAGGGTAGGGTAGGGTAGGGTAGGGTAGGGTAGGGTAGGGTAGGTAGGTCAGGTCAGGTCAGGTCAGGCAGTGCCAGTGTAGTTAATCTTGAGGTTAAATAAACTAGAGGCTAATCTTCACATGAGCCAGTAAGACACTTTGACGGAGGCGGTTACGTACAACAGGAAAGCTCTGATAACATATAATGTACAGTATATACCGTTTAAGTTGCGTCAGCAGCTCTATACACCACTTATTGACTTACTCATTCACTGCCGTAGAAATATTTACTTCTCTAACAGTTTTCTATATGGTTCCCAGTCATTATAATACGACCTTGTAAAATCAAATGATCTAAATTAAACTAAACTTATCCAAATTAAACTTATTAGCTAACAAATCCTTCTAAAACACGATATATGCAAATCAAAAGTTCTAAATTCAACTTAACTTATCGTAATATAACTATTATAACTAAACCATTTTAATTAAACCTAACCTAAACACCTCAAGTGCCACAAACAGAAGGAAAAAACACCTTTAATATTATCGTGTAGGAGGCCCCTGTAACCCACTAACTCCAGGTAATGCATCTATATCAATCTACCTGCGTTAGAAGCTCTATACGTGGCTATGATCGTTACCCACTGCTGGAGAACATTTGTACTTCTATAATTACCCCTGGAGAAACAATGCACCAATTTACGATTTATTTATTTTATTTTTCATTTATTTTTTATTCTTGGTCCATACTGTAAACATCGCCCGCTTGTGAGTCCCGTCAGCCATTTTGTTCTAACTTTCGGGGATTCTAAAATAAGCTATAAATAAATAAATAAATAAATAAATAAAACAAGCATCTTTTGTTTTTCTAACCCATGAGCTGTGAGTCTTCATTATATACTTCAACATTACTGTAAACTAAGGCTAGAGAGGGTGTGTACAGTACTAGTGGAGTCAAGACGAGAAGGTATTTCAAATCCATAAAGGGTTTTACAAGTGGAGAGTCTTACAAGTGGAGGGTCTTACAGGTGGAGAGTCTTACAAGTGGAGGGTCTTACAGGTGGAGGATTTTAATAAGGATAAATACAGCAAGTCTTACAGTTGAATCAGCCAAGTCGAGGAAAACTCTTAAGAGTCACGTAACTTCTACCTGGTGTTACCTGTAATCAAGCTAAGGTATATGTAAGAAGAATATTATCTCGTTACTATCCATTCCTCT
This sequence comes from Homarus americanus, assembly GCF_018991925.1. Lineage (NCBI taxonomy): Eukaryota > Metazoa > Arthropoda > Malacostraca > Decapoda > Nephropidae > Homarus > Homarus americanus. Next base: position 5,420 of record NW_024722623.1, on the reverse strand, counting down.
TCCACTATCCTGCGAGGTGGTGTATTAATAGGCACAGATACTCATGATAAAGAAGGAATAAAGAGAAAGACGCAAGATACCTATAAAATGCGACAGAATATACCCACACATGCGTAATCCTAACCCATCCCAACCCAACCCAACCCTATCCTACCCCCAGCTTCACCACAGTACACAAAGTCATTCTTGGTATCAGAATGACGCCTAAACACCCTGTATCGCCTAAGACACATTTGAATCGGATGGTTCGTTGACGGTTTTATTTCTTCGGTATAAACCAGAGAAGCAATTAGTTCGTGGGAACAGTGAGTCAAAATACTTCACATCAGCTTCGTTTACGACCTCCAGCTGATATTTACTTCTGTTGTCTATATCAATCACATTTTATAATGAAAACAAAAATATGGTTAGTTACTTAAAAATGAAAAAAACATCATACTTAGATACTTAAGAGTGAGGAAAAAAGATACTTAAGATACTTAAAAATAAAAACACTCTTTGATACTTAAATTAGGACAAAATAAACGGACATAAAGATTTAACTATGAGCGGTGGATATTACGACATGTACCGGCTATCAATACAGAGGCGCTATTTAGCCGTGAAGTTCTCTCAGAAACTCAACAAGACAATATGTGGTCACGTAAAAATTTCAGGTTAATTTTTAACACCATCCGTCATTTTAAACCTTGGCACCTGTAGATTAAGAAAATATATGGTGATATTTTTTCTGATGGGATAAAGGTCGTATTTGTCCAGAGAAGTAAGAGAGGAAAAAAATCACTTGAGAGGCATGACGCACAGAGTGTCTAAGGTGATAAAAGATCATATACTACCATTTGGGTTTTCAAATTAAGTTCATTACATAAAATATCAAACTCATAAAGATTACAAAAGAACAGAACATCATGAGCTCTCTACAGCTATTGTCAGCCGTCAATATGCTGATGTACAGAAGCTACACAATGTTATTGGTGACTGTAATCCCAGGAAAATGATGCTCTTTTAAACTTGGTAACTGGAGCTGTAATGCCAGAAAATGCCAAATATGACAATCTATGTGCATATGAAGTTGGAAGACAAAATTATGAAAATTTTGTCAAGAAACGTATTGTTGGTCCATTGAGCATCTGGGAAAAGATGTCCAAGGTTAATCTTCTGTCGTGGAAAGCAGCAAATAAGACTTCAACCATCAAATTGCTATCACAAGTTATAGAACTTAAGCAGGACATACAGTATATGCATCACAGAAGGGCAGCACTGTACATATCAAGTCACCAGACACTGATGTGTTTGGCATATTAAAGCAGCCTCAACTTGGAGAAAATACAAGTATGAAAACAGGAACTGGTGAGCGACGACACATTGGGCAGAGAGCCTTACAGGTTTCCATGCCTTCACAGGATCTGACTGCATTGGAAAATTTGTTGGCAAAGGAAAGAAAGCATGTTGGAGCACTTTGATGAAATCTAACACAAAAGTCCTAGATGCATTCAAGATGCTGAGTAGACCAAATGCCCTCCAGCAGACATGTTTATTGGTCTAAAGGAATTTGTATTTAAGCTCTACTGTCCACGAATGACTTTCACTAAACTGTCATAACTTAGATGGCATCTCTTCAAGAAAACGCAGGCAGAAGCTGGAGAACTACCAGCGACTGCAGCAACTCTAAAGTATCATATATTGAGAGGAAGGTATCAAGCTCTTCTGTGGTCTTGTGATGCAGACAGTGAAATGCTTTCACAATTAGAGCATGGCTGGAAGATTGACAATGACTGTTTCATACTAGTAATATCAGACCAACCACCAGCTCCAGAAGCAATCACAGAACTTGTTAAATGTGGATGTGGCGTCAGGAAATGTGGATCATTGTCATGTTCATACAGAAAGAATCAGAAAGAATAGCATGACATGCACCGAGATGTGTAACTGTCAAGCAGATGATGAGAAATGCCTAAACAAGGTGAAGGAATCTGTTGTACACAGAAGACTCTGATGACGAGGACTGAAGCAATGTCGTAAATAATAACTTGTGACTTGTTTACACATGATGTATAACACTACAAACTTTTAATAAATATAAAACGGTGGTTCTAAGCTTTTCAGATAATGGTAATATGTATATGTTTAATTTCCAGTATTTGTCTTTAGCAAATAATTTTACTTACTGCAATCTCTTCTTTGCCAGAGACAGGATGGCATATATGAGCAGCCATGTTTGTAACACACTTATGATATTATAACAGCATTCATGATATATTATGTTAAATTGTAATCATATAATACTACATGTTCATAGGTTATTAGTCATGTTTTAAGTTAATTAGGACTTAATGGTAATACATCTGTGGTTCATTACGCCGCTCTTTAATAAAACTTCTTTAAAGGCATAAAACTTATAATAAACCGTTCAGAAAAAATGACACCACAGTTCCTTAACATAGTTTATAAGGATTATTATAATGTATGGTGTCAAAAATTAACATGAAATTTTTACGGGATTACTTAAGCTCCTACACTAAAACCTGCCGACCTAACCTAACCTTTTTTACCCACCTCTACCTACTTACCTAACCTGACATAATCTAACCTAACCTGACGTAATCTGACCTAACCTGACATAATCTAACCTAACCTGACATAATCTAACCTAACCTGACATAATCTAACCTAACCTGACATAATCTAACCTAACCTGACGTAATCTGACCTAACCTGACATAATCTAACCTAACCTGACGTAATCTAACCTAACCTGACATAATCTAACCTAACCTGACATAATCTAACCTAACCTGACATAATCTAACCTAACCTGACGTAATCTGACCTAACCTGACATAATCTAACCTAACCTGACATAATCTAACCTAACCTCCCCGTCTGACATAAGCTAACCTAATCAAACCTAACTTTCCCACCTACCTAACATAACCTATCTACTTATTACCTACCTAACCTAACTTAACCCAACCTGACATAATCTAACCTAACCTATTGAAACTTAACTTAACCACCTACCTCATCTAACACCACTTTGTAATCTCTCTGTGCTACAGCTGACAGGATGAGTATGGGGGGCACAATAAACTAGCCTCTAAGTGGCAAAATTAACAAAACTAACCTAACCTAACCCAACCTGACTTAACCTAACCTGATCTGATCTATCCAACTTAAAAAACTTAGAATATATAATAAAGCCGTTAGGTTAATTTAGGCTAAATATGGTTGATTCATATTTTGTTTTGACAGAAATTCCCGGCAAAATAACGTATCTATATTGAGAACCACCGCCATGTTGGTTCCACGTTAACAAGACACGGATACACTACAGAATAACCCGCGTTCGTTTAACCTCAATTACTACAGTTTACTTTATAATCTTATTTCACAATCTTCACTACATCTCGCTTCACAATCTTCACTGCATCTCACTTCACAATCTTCAGCCAGGTGAGGTTTATGGATCGGGCTTTTTGTGCGAGAGATAGGAAACGTAGGACTAGGGTATGTTTTCCTGGGGCTGGGATAGGGCATGTAGCCGAGAGGTTAGACAGAGTTTTGTCAGGGGAGGGTACCAATCCAGTAGTGTGTCTTAGTGTGGGGGGAAACGACATAGGTAAGGTTAGGAGTGAGGAACTTTTCAAGAGGTATAGGGAGGCGCTGGGGAAGATTAGAGATAGGGGAGGGGTCCCGATAGTATGTGGTGTCTTGCCTAGAAGAGGGGTTGGTCGTGAATGGCTGTCCAGGGCAATTGCTATTAATTGCCGACTGGAAAAACATTGTGCAAACAATGGTTGGGCATTCATTGATGACGGGCAACGATTTTATGGCAACGACTACCTGTACTGTCGCGACGGAGTACACTTGTCTCGTGAGGGGGTAAAGACGTTGTCTGCATCCCTGGAGCGTGAAATTGTCACTCCGAAGGGGGGGTTTCGCCAGTAGAGAGGGGTCGGGGAAAATGGGAGTCAAAAAACAAGCAGGTCCTGGGAAGTAGTGAAACAGAAGTAGATAATGCTGAAAATATAGTTAGTCATAATAACAAACATCAAAGTAATAAATGTAAAACAGATAGAAACGGAAGAAATATATTGAGTGTTTATTATACTAATAGTAGAAGCCTGTGTAACAAAATGGACCAGCTCAGGGCCATTGTTAGTAAAGAGAACATAGATATAATTGCAATAACGGAAACATGGATAAATTCAAACAGCAAGCATTTTTTAGCAGAATTTCATATTCCAGGATATAACCTATTTAAATTTGACAGAGTAGGAAGGAGAGGTGGCGGTGTAGCAGTGTATATCAGGGTGTCATTAAAAGGCTGCAATAAATCAAACATTAAAACAAATAGCGACAATGAAAGTATTTGGGTAGAGATTGGTGAGGGCAGTGAATCCGTAGTCATTGGTGTTATATATAGACTACCTAATTTGAGTAGGAACGATGGTAAATTGCTATGGGAGGAAATAAAGAAGGCATCTGATAGAAACAATGTATGTATTCTAGGCGATTTCAACTTTTCAGGCATAGATTGGAAAAATCAACTTAGCGATAATGAATCTGAAGATTTTATAGAAGTAGTACAGGATAGTTTTATATATAAATTTATAAACTTGCCCACTAGAGGAAATAATATCCTCGATTTAGTTCTCAGTAATAATGAAAATCTAGTAAAAGATGTTGGGATTGGAGACGAACTAGGAAACAGTGATCATAAAGCCATATATTTTAACATAATATGGGATGGCAGGAAGAAGGAAAATTCGGCCTTGATCCCGGATTTTAGGAATGCTAATTACGGTAGCATAAGGAGAGACCTAAGGGATGACCCTATGGTCAAAAGATTAATCCCCCCCACACCTCCGGAAACTGTCAACTTAGGACGGGATAACCCCGAATTTAATTTAGCAGCTACTTATGAACAATTTATTGCGACAATCAATAATGCCCAAAATAAACACATCCCTAAAAGAAAATTCAGATCGATACGGAACCAACCAAAATGGATGAATAATAGACTCTTAGATCTTCTAGGGAAAAAGAAAGGAGTATATAGAAAAGTTAAGAAAGGCGAAAATCACTTACTTGGTTACTATCAGAACCTAACAAGACAGGTATAAACAGAAATTAGGAAAGCAAAGAGAAATTATGAAATCAAGGTAGCAAACGAATCGAAATATACCCCCAAAGCTTTTTATCAACTGTATAAATCAAAGGTTAGAGATACAATAGGTCCCCTTAAAACTACGACAGGAGAAATGACTGATGATGAGTTAGAAATGTGTAGTACGTTAAATAGTCATTTTCGCTCCGTATTCACAAATGAAAACCTAGCACAGTTTCCAGAAGTTCATAAGGTATATAACGACAGTATAGAAAATATGTTGATGAATATCAATATTACTAGTAACGAT
>NW_024722622.1:0-22523 GCF_018991925.1 Homarus americanus | reverse complement strand
ATCAGTACTTTAAGTTTCAGTTGCACTTGTTGCTTATCCAACGGAAAAAAAAAATCTTCAAAAGGGACCAAAGATCCATATTAAACGGACGCGAGCAGCTTATCACTACGAGTGTTCTTGACAGCCGCCATTAAGCGTCTCCGGATGTATTGTTGTTTTTGTCCCCAAGTAACCTTACAATATCGAACGGTCTTGCAGTGTCGTGAAGCGTTCTTGAATACTGCCGACACACACACACATCGGGCAGTCGTTTTTGTCAAGTCTCTCACTAATTGTTCGTGCGTATAACAAAGAGGATTCTTACATAACGTACACACTTAATAACGAATTAAGGTCAAGAACAAGAATATTGTTGGTATAGCGTCTGTATCCTGCTTTATGACCATAGTTGCAACAACAACCAACAACAACAATAATAATTATAATAAAATACAAATAAAATTTAAAATAATAACAACAACAATAATAATAACAGCATTCGTAAACGCTACAATATGACCTCAATTTATGCAGCGAATTTAACCCAGATAAACAAATGTTGAGTAACTGCATAATAATAAAGTGTGTCTGATTGCCCTTTTTCCCCCACCCTCTATAATTACTACGACGCAAGTGCAGAAAAAGTAGTTGCTGCTCGCCCTTATAAGTGAAAGCAAGTGATATTTAGTATCTGAATGGACTGCCCTTACACTTTGCAAACTACTACGAATTGTGCCGGATTTAGACCTGTGGAGGCCATGGGCAGCCTCTTTGTGGAGGCCCCCCCTCATTAACTACCCAAGAGGGTGGGGTGGCAGTGAAGCGAGCCTAAACATCTGGGAGTTCCGGGGGCGCTGTAAGCCCCAGGAAAATTTGAAATTTGAACACTTCTTTGGAGAATTTTGAAGCCATATGCAGTTATATTGAGAAATTAGAACTGAGAAATTTTTAATTAACTGTATATTTATTGATAGTGTACAAATTCCCCAACACACACACAAAAGTGAGACATGACTGGAGTCATTCATGTGGTTTCGTCGACCAGCCTGATATAGCTACAAGCACATGTGGGGCCCCTGGGCAGCTGCTTGCTTGCCTCATCCGGCCTAGCTTCAGCTTATATACTTCGAGTACCAATCACCCGAGTCTCTCTCTCTCTCTCTCTCTCTCTCTCTCTCTCTCTCTCTCTCTCTCGTTACGTCGCCACTCCTCCTCAGTAACTCACTCGATCAATCACTTTCTTGCTTCCTCAGTCACTCTTTTCTCAATCACTTTTTGCTTCCACAGGTCAGTCACTCTCTCCCCCTCTCCCTCCCTCCCTCAGAGGTTGTAGCCCTGCACCTATACCACTAACACACTACAATTGGAGTCTTGGTATAGAGGCCATATACAGTGTGTTACTCCCGAGGATACAGTACTATGAGAGAAGGTGGATGAACGTGCTGTAAAACTGGTGTGGTGGACGCCTCCCCTTCAGCTATAACTCCAAGGTGGTGAACTGTAGGTGAACGGTGGGTGTTAACATTCATATTTGTTCTCTGGTACACACACACACACACATACATACGTACATACACACATGTGCGTACACTGTTTGGCTTTATACAAGAAACACACATACATACATGGCTAGGCTAACATACACAGACACACATGGCTTACTTCACATTCACATATACACATACGAGTCGACACGCACACGCACACACGCACACACACACACACGCACACATACACACACACACACACACACACACACACAATACATCCTTGACCACCGGAGGTCAAGACCTACCAGGCTGCTGAGCAGCTGCCCCCTTAACATTGTTCGGCCCATTCCCCAAGTCTCTCTCCCGACCCATCCTCACCACCGGGATATCAACATAATCAAAAGTGACAATTTCGTTTCGGAAGAAGTGGGATCAGTGTTGAACAGTGATGAACAGTGTTTAAGCCAGTGAATTCAGCACTAGACAGAGTACGGTGAGACCGTGACCCACCAGTGAGATAAGCACCCTGGGAACCATCTTCTGACCAGACGGTGCTAATCAGTCCACCCTGGGAACAACAGTGGGCCGGCTTCAAACCTGACTCCGGGATAACACACCACCACCCAGCAGAGTGAGTGCTGTGACATTTCTACACACCACCCGGTGTCCCCCATGACCACGTGAGGTCCTTCTTATCAACACCAACGGACGAGTTACTGAACCGTCAACACCACTCCACTCGGTGTCTCCATGACCCCGTGAGGTCCTTCATATCAACACCTACGGACAGTGCACACCACGAGGCCATGGACCTAACACAGTATGGCAAAGAGAACCAGCCCGGACAGTGGCTGCAAACTATTAATGTTGTATGTTCAATTCATGTTCCTTCTCCTTTCAGTAATGAAAGCTACCAAACAGGGAGGTACTACCGCCTGGGAAGATATTGGAAGCATAATGTGTTGTCTATGGCAGACCCTGCTGCTGTATGGCAGGTTAAAGGATTGGGTTAGTTACACGTCTGTAGTGGATGAGATACAGGGGAGGAGATGAGGTGGGGAGGTTAAGTGGACTGAAGGCTGAGGGCTGAGGGCTGGAACTTGGTGATGACCCGTGGAAGTCAGAGAGCGCAGAGGACGTGGGAAAGTCCACCTATGCTTACGTGAGGAGGATGTGATATACTGTACGTAGATAGTCAAGATAGAACGTTGACTGAGGCCATTACAGGTTTGGAGTTAGGTTAGGGTGGTTAATCTTCAGGTGATCTCTATAAATCTTATCATTTAAGGTTCAGTAGGTAAACCTTTCTCTATCACCTGTACACTAAGAACCAGCGATGTGTGTGTGTGTGTGTGTGTGTGTGCGTGTGTGTGTGTGTGACCTTCAGTAGAGAGTCATCGAACCACTAACTCATGGTAATTAACTCGTAGACAAAATCCCTTTCCATAAAGGTTCATTGGTATGCTAGTGACCTCCCCAGCCCCCCCCTTACCCCTCTTCACCCCTTCCCCCTTCTTTCCCTTGCCTCTTCACTTCCCTCCCCCATCTTAATCAACTACGTGGGGGCGACAGACAATAACCCATGACACAACCCAAACACACTATTAGCATCTGGCTCAGGAACCTAATATGGCGAAACCACTTTGAAAGATATTCTCAGATTTGTTCCTTTATATATTTCTCTTCCTCACCTGCTCTCGTACTCCTTTCTTTCCTCCTCATATTCTTCCATCTTAGCTAAGGGTGTTTGAGAATGAGTTTATTTTTATTTTAGAATGGCAGAACAATTTGATTGAATTATATAACTTTGGCTATATTAGGGCTATTTATTCGTGGTTCACACACACACACACACACACACACACACACACACACACACACACACACACACACACACCTTTTCAGTTATGTGTATTCATTTTCACAAGTCAAGCGAATAATTTAACGTAACAAAATTGTCATTCTTCTAAACCTAAACCATTCATGACTAACTCACACCGTGGTAATATATGGGTGAGTCTGGGTCCATTATACCGTGGGTGAGCCGTGGGTAACGTGGTGAGTCGTGGGTCAATATCATGGGTGAGCCGTGGGTAACGTAATATACCGTGGGTGAGTCGTGGGTCATAATATACCGTGGGTGAGCCGTGGGTAACGTATATACCGTGGGTGAGTCGGGTCCCATAATATACCGTGGGTGAGCCGTGGGTAGTATATACCGTGGGTGAGCGGGTCCTAATATACCGTGGGTGAGCCGTGGTAATAATATACGTGGTGAGTGGGTCCATAATATTAATGGGTGCGTGGTAACGTAATACCGTGGGGGAGTCGTGGTTCCCATAATATACTGGGTGGCCGTGGTAACGTAATATACCGTGGTGAGTCGTGGGTCCCATAATATACCGTGGGTGCCATAATATACCGTGGGTGAGTCTTGGGTGCCATAATAAGAACATAAGAATGGAGGAAACTGCAGCGGGTCTATTGGCCATACTGGGCAGTCCTGTTTACACCCCCCCTATTGCTCATACTAACCATCAACCTATGTTTGAAGCAGTTTAGCGTATTCGAGTTAATGATATTTGGTAACTTGTTCCATTCATCCACTACTCTGTTTCCAAACCAGTGTTTACCTGTTTCACGCCTAAATCTAAATTTGTCTAATTTAAAACCATTGTTACGAGTTCGCTCCTGGTTGGATAGTTTGAGTACCTTGATAATGTCCCTTTGTTCAGCCCTGACTTCCACTTATACACTCTATCAGGTCGCCCTCGCTCTACGTCTCTGTTTACATTTTGTTTTATAATATTGAATCTTTTTCTCTTCGTCAATAGTTGAAGATACGCTAAAATATAACGTTGTAGTGTTTATATTTATACGGTATATATTTCATAGGTTTACAAACGTTAATTCTTTTACATAGCCTACAATCACGATCGTATAAAATGCTTTATAACTTTGTCATAGAGATGTTCAACGCTTATATATTACTCTGAATAGCAATGATTTTCCTCGAAATTTCGTCACACTCTTGTTTCCGTAAAAATGTGTCAGCTCATAATATGATTTCTCAATATATATATTTTTGTGTAACATATTGTCAAATTTGTTCTGTCTTCTGTGTTTTGATTTTCCTTCAGATTTTCAAGCGTTTTAGTGTTGATAATGCGTTGGAAAATGATTATAGTGTCGTCAAGGGGGGGTTAGAAATCGTATACTGTATATAGACGTAGTTGTTGAAGCGCAATTGTGCATTATAACATCAACAATAACTAGAAGACAGACAGACAAAAGAGCCAGAGAAAGACAATGGAGGGAAATAAGTAAATAAGCTATACAAAGGCGAGGGATAAAGACAAGTTATGTCTCACTTTACCAATCCTCTTTAATCAACTACACCAAACAATGTAAATAAATAAACTTAAATTACACCAAATTAAAGATTTATTTTACCAGATCCAAACAAGAAACAAATCCTTCAAGGTTTATTCATGTTTTATCTTCACTATACTGTTAAACCACTGTAACATATATAATTTGCATCAGCTCATAATTGAATAAAATAACAACAAATTATTATAAGACAGGTTCTGTAATATTCACTATAAAAATAAATAAAATAATATCCACTAGCTGTTAACCAGGAGAGGCGGTGACAGATAACCAACCACAGTCATAATATAACACTTCCAAAAATAAACCAATTCGAAGACATAGATTTTATATTCTCTTATGATTGCTTTTACATTCGTCACCTAACTGGTGTAATAACAGATGTAAAATAATATACTTATATATATTCAGATAAGATTTGTTTTTGTTTTGTTAAATTTTTAAAATGCAGAGCGCTCATATGGCGTCAGCACCTTGGTTTACGGGCTAGGCTCACACTGTCGCCTTTTGAATTGATTTTCCATTAATTTCAATCACACATGATAAATTATACGAAATTATACTGCGTCTAGTTATCACGGTACACAGAGTTATATCTACATTGTTATGAGACATACATACATACATACATACATACATACATACATATATTACATACATACATACATACACAAGCAGTTCTGTGTCTATTGTGGCGACAGGCATAATCACCTCATTCATTGCCACATTAAACAGATGCCTATTTGTTGTTCGTGATTATACCATTTAAAAGAACTAACTAAACTCTCTTACGGACTGGGTCAAAATTTCTACCGGAAAACTTGTAAGAGGCCCCTCAAGGGGTCCAAAAAGCCCATAATCCCAAAAACAGATCAAGAACCATCACTTTGGGGCCCACATTTCCGGTCAGAGCCAGTCCGCCATTGCTCTTAACAGCAGAAACAGACAGACAGACAGAGAGACAGCCAGAGACAGACAGACAGACACACAGACAAACAGAAAGGACCTGAGAATCATGTTCAGCGCAGAATACTCGGCTACACCAACGCTCTCTCCACCCTGGAAATGCCATCCTCAGTGACCTCCACCCAAGCACTGGAAAGGTTTGGCCGTGGACTACTGCACCACCCTCGCCATCGCCACCTCCTGCCCCCCCACCCAACTCGCGCAGTCCGCCACTACAACAAAATTCAGCCCATAAGAGCCCGCACCGATAGATATAAGAACAGTACCATCCCATCTATTGTTAAAATAATAAACAACTCTGATTTATGTACTGCACAGCCTGGTGAATGTATTAATGCATATTATATCATTACAAATTAAATGTAAGTCTGTATATTTTCAGTACCGGCTAGCTCTATTAATGTTTATATTATTATTATTATTATTATTAACAAGTATAACTAGCTCTCGTGTCTGCATATCTGGGCTAGTTTATATTTTATTTAGTGAGGCCGCCGTCACCCACAGACATAACTCTACCACTAAACGCTTCCTTTACCACTAGTCTACCCCCCTCCCCCATGGCGTTAAACCACACTCTATTGGCATTTAATGAACCTCCTTTTACCTAGTGTATCTATGTGTAAAAATTTAATACTTAGGGTGTGTAGTTAACGTTATGCTTAATTAAGATGTATTAGATGCGTGTGAAAAGCCATTTGAAGGCATCAGGTACACCTCCTAACGTGATCTTTCCCAAGCACTGATCGCCTCCCTCATACCCTTGACGTCGGCCAATTGTATTTATTTTATTTTTATTTTTTATTTTACTTTCACAAACTAAATAAACTTTGAATCTATTTGAGGTTAAAGATTCTAACTGTTATAGATTGTTATAAACTTTGGCTCTATTATAATTATATGACTACTATAAGTTTACATAATGATAATTGTAGTTTAGTGGGCGAGGTCTTTTACGCCCTTCTTCCTCACCCACCGATACAAAACACTGATCATTATACTTACATAGTCAGCTTAGGTTGTATGTATGTATATGTATGTATGTATAACAGTAAAATATAAGCATAATTTACACATGAATTATCTCCGCCATGGTATATTATCACATATAATTGGGCTGTAAATATGTATAAATTTTGACGAGGTTAGGTTAGGTTAGGTTGGAGTTAGGTTAGGATGAAACGCCACAATGGATATAACCCGACCAGGGAGATAAGTATCGTCATCAAATACACTAAGCTATTTTACCCCCACTTAACTCAAGTATGCGTATGATTATAACCTTGGGTTTTATTATTACGGTGTTTATTAAATGATTTGATGATTACTTTCTGTTATGATTGTAATGAAAAGTTACGTAATTATTAACTGAGAATAGACAACTGTATCTTTAGAGGCGGTTAAATAATGGTGAGGTGAGTTTTTTTTCCATTTAATACTGCAGCCTGACTCATTTTTGCTCTTCAGTAATTCCCAGATAACCCAAATGTAATGACAGTAGTTAGTGATCAGTTCATATGTTAATATTCTACTGAACAATATAATGCACTTCATCTGTTCGCTTTGAATTTTGTTCATTATATATTAAAAATTTAATAAGGAATATTTCTGAAACTGGTTTTTTCCCCTTCACATTTATAACACTCCTTCATCACGCTCACCAGTTACATACAATAAAGCCGTCAGTGTACAGTATTTTTACCGTGAGTGAAGTAAGCTGGCTAACTCTGGCAGCTACAAGTAAATAATTAAGCGAAAAGCCAATTTGTATGTATTTGGGAACGAGAATCAGACCGTGGCGCCATCTCTGTATATCCTCGACGCTTTGGTGAATTAACGGACAAAATCATTAACATAAGAACATAAAATGGAGGAAACTGCATCGGGCCTATTGACTAATCCTGTGTAGTCCCATTTACACCAACCCCTATCGCTCATATACCCATCCATCCTGTGTTTGAAGCTATCCAGCGTATTCGAGTTAATGATGATATTGGTAACTTGTTCCAGTCGTCCACTACTCTGTTCCAAAACCAATGTTTACCTGTTTCACGCCTAAATCTAAATTTGTCTAACTTAAACCATTGTTACGAGTTCGCTCCTGGTTGGATAGTTACCTTTGTTATATCACCTTTGTTCAGCCTGACTTCCATTTATACACCTCTATCATATCGCCCTCACTACACTGTCTCGAGGGTGCAGATAAAGATGCTTTAAACCTGTCTCTGTACTCAAGGTTCCATAATGCCGGGATAAGTCTTGTTATTCTCCTCTGAACTATTTCTTGATTGTACAGGATAACCTCCGTGTGGCAGCATCGGTGATACCTTCAGATATTCAAACTAAAATCAGACTAAATTCAGTGACTTCTGTATTCCCTTAAGCGGCGCCGAAGACAAGAAGACCTCAACCTACTTGTTTTCTCTAACCAATACAGTCCCGAACTCCTCATTTGACTCCACACGTCGCCTGCAGTAGTCTAGGCTGAATACCTCAACCATTACCATGAGTGCAGATGTTCACCCAGCACCGAGGAGCTAGCCTGGACGTGTAACCATGATGGCTTTGTGTGTGTTTTTTCTTTTCTTTTTATTCAACGTCTATAATCTATGAGAGAATTAGAGGTTGAGTTAGGTTGAATCAGCGTTAAGTTAGCATTGGGTTATCGATGGTGTCTTTCTCCATAAGGTACCATCCATGATAGAATTCACAGCATCGCACTGACCAACAGCAGACTATCTACCCCCCTCCTCCCGGATATCACAGCCACTCACAACCCGGGTCATATTTCGAAAACAGAACATGGGTTAATATTCAAGTTAAATATTTTACGTCTGGTTAATATTAAATTAGATTAAGTTGGGTAGCGGGACAGGCAAGCTAGCTCTTGTGATTGGAGGAGTTCTAGGCAGTTTAAAGATCGTGATAACTGTCCCGTGACTGGAGGATAAATCCACCTAAGTTGATGGACAGGGACTAATTGGCCGACCAGTCTTCTCAGGTGACACACTACAGTCTACAGGGCCACACACCCTCGTCAGTCAGTCACACACACACCCTCAGTCAGTCAGTCACCCACACACCCTCAGTCAGTCAGTCACCACCGGCTTCATTGAGGTTGACACTTTAAACACGAATAACGAACTCACAAATATTACGATACCGTTAACTTACCATCGGTGATTAAAAGTTAGGTTAGGTTAAGTTAATTATCTCCCGAAGGTTAATTATTTTATTCTCGTAAGTTATCTCATTGCCATAACAAATAGATAACATTAAGGTATCGTAATGTTATAACGATGAGGTTAAAATATACCACAGATAACTCTACGATATCGGAAGGTTAGGTTAGGTTAGGTTAGGTTAGGTTAGGTTAGGTTAGGTTAGGTTAGTTGTCCTCCAAGTCGCTTTTTCCCATAACGTACAGTATTTAATCCTCTTCCAAGACAAAAATATAACAACTGCAACCACAACTACAGACAGCATGCTCAGGCCTAGCAACCAGAGACGAGAGAGAGAAAATAGAGACAAATCCATCCATCCAGTAGAGAAACAGGTGGATCATCCCGCTGATGAAGTCGAACAGCTCGCGTTGAATCCATCCGCCAATTAAGGAATAGACCAGATTGAGATCATCAGCTCAGTATGACAGACAGAAACAGGTGAATCCGTCACCCGGTGGAAAATTGAACGAAACAGGTGAATCCATCCCGCAGTAGAAGTTAAGACAGAAACATGGTGAATCCGCATCCTGCACCCATTAGAGAAAATTAGACGAAACAATTGAATCATCCATCGGTAGAGAAAATTAGACGAAACACTGGATCCGTCAATGAGAAAAATTAAGACTAAACTGGGTTGGTCCATCTGATGAAGAAATTGAACCAGCTCATGATTGAATCCATCACTGATGAAGAACAGATAAAACAGATTGGATCCATCCATCGGCTGAAAAAATTCAGACGAAACAGGTGAATCCATCCACGAAGCAGGAAGAATTGAACAGAAACAGGTGGATCACATCCGCAATGAAGAAAATTAAACCGAAACAAGGTTGAATCAATACCAGTAGAAGGAAAAATTAGACGAGCTCAGGTGGTCTATCCATCCAGTGAGAAAGAATAGACAACAGATCATCAGACAACTCAAATTGAATCCATCCACCTGTATTAGAGGAAAAAGGAAATTGAACTGAAACAGATTGATCATCACCCAGTGAAGAAAAATTAGGCGCCAAGATGGATCATCCCAGTGGAAAAATTCAGGCAAGCGCCAGTGGTCCATCAACAATGAAAGAATAAGGCAAACAGGTGAATCATCACCAGTGAAAATTGAACAGCTGATTGATCATCCCAGTGAAAAATTGAGCAGAAACGGGTGAATCCATCGATGGGAAAATTGAACCAAGCTCAGGTGAATCCATCTTTAGTGAAGGTCAGAACCCAAACAGGTGAATCCATCTGCAGAAGTGCAGAATTAGACAGAAAGCTTGGGTGAATCCATCACAAGTAGAGAAAAATTGAACCCAAACAGGTGAATCCATCACAGTGAAATTAACGAAACAGGTGAATCCATCACAATAGTGAAGAAATTAGACGAACAATTGAATCCATCTACGGTAGAGAATTGAATAGAAACAGGTGAATCCCATCCACCCAGTAGAAGAAAGAATAAGCAGAAACGGGTGAATCCATCCCCAATTGCAGAGAATTAGACGAAACGCAGGTGAATCCGTCAACAAGCAGAAAAAAAATTGAACGAAACAGGTGAATCCATCTAACAACAGAAAATTAGACAACACAGGTGAATCATCCTGGCAGAAAGAATAGACGAAGCGACAGGTGAATCCGCATCCATCAGTGAAAAATAGACAGAAACAGACAGATCTTGTCCACCCCGGTGTGAACTAAAACGAATTGGATCATCTGATGAAATTGAACAGATCCATCTGATGAAAGTGGGCAAACAGGTGAATCATCTGGCAGAATGAACAACAATTGGATCCGTCATCGGTAGAAATTGAACAGGTGAATCCGCTCCGTCAGTAGAGAATTGGAGACAACAATTGAATCTATCCGCCAATGAGAGAATTAAACGAAACAGGTGAATCATCATCAGTAAAATTGAACGAAACAAATTGAATCATCCTGATGAAGAATTAGACGGGTGAATCATTCTTTTGACGAAGAAAATTGAACAAACGAATCCATCCGGCAGAATTAGACCAAACAATTGATCATCACCAGCCAGAATTGAACTTAATGAATCTAATGAAGAATTAGACGAAACAGGTGGATCCATCACCCAGTAGAAAAATGAACAGGTGAATCTATCCACAGTGTAGAAATTAGACAGAAACAGGTGAATATCCACCGGTAAGAAATTAGGCAAGCAGGTGAATCATCCTGATAGAGAAAAATTAACAGGTGAATCATCAGTAGAAAAAAAATTAGACAAAGCGCAAATTGAATCCATCACATTGAAAAATAGGCTGGCTCAGGTGAATCCATCACCAGTAGAAAAATTAGACAAACAAGTGAATCCATCCATCCAATAGAAAATTAGACAAGAAACAGGTGAATCCCCATCACACAGTAAGTAGAGAAAAATTAGACAGCTGGGTGGACTCCGTCACCAACCGAAATTAAACGGGTGAATCCATCCGTAGAAGATAGACAGCAGGTGAATCGTGCATCCATCAGTGAGAAAATTAGACAAAACAGGTGAATCCTCTGACAGAAAAATTAATTTAAACGAATTGAATCATCCACCCGGTAGGAAATTAGACAGAAACGGGTGAATCCGTCACGCAAGTAGAAAGAATTGGAGCAAAACAGGTGAATCCATCCTGATAGAGAAAATTGAACAAACTCGATGAATCCTCCACCCAGTAAGAAAAATTGAACAGAAACAAAAATTGAATCCATCTAGTAGAAAAATTAGACGAAACGAAATTGAATCACATCACCAGTAGAAGAAATGGTGAAACAATCATCCATCAGTAGAGAGAAAAATTAGACAGAAACAAGGTGAATCATCTTCAGTAGAGAAAAAAGTCATTGAAACAGGTGAATCATCTGATGAAAGAATTAGACGAAATTGATCCATCCACCAATGAGAAAAATTGAACAAGCTAGGTGAATCACATCACCCAGCAAAGGGCATTAGACAGCTCAAATTGAATCATCGCAGTAGAAAATTGAACAGAAACAGGTGAACGACAATCATCATCCACCCAATGAAAATTAGACAGAAACAGGTGAATCACATCAGTGAAAATTAGATAAAACAGGTGAATCCATCACCGGTAGAGTAGACGAAACAGGTGAATCATCCGCAATGTGAAGAATTGAGCAGAAACAGATGATCATCACGTCGGTGAAGAATGGAGCAAAACAAATTGAATCCATCACCAGTGAAAATTAGCCACCCAGTAGAGAGAAAATTAGACAGAAACAGGTGAATCCATCCACCCAGTAGAGAGAAAAATTAGGACAGAAACAGGTGAATCCATCCACCCAGTAGAGAGAAAATTAGATGAGAAATAGGGGCATCCCATCCACCCAGTAGAGAGAAAATTAGACAGAAACAGGTGAATCCATCCATCCAGTAGAGAGAAAATTAGACAGAAACAGGTGAATCCATCCACCCAGTAGAGAGAAAATTAGACAGAAACAGGTGAATCCATCCACCCAGACAGTACACATAATATCCTAAGAACGAAAAAACTGCAGACGACCTATTGGCCCACGCTAAACAGCCCCATTTACACTCCGCCCCTACCTACCACTCATAGATCC
This sequence comes from Homarus americanus, assembly GCF_018991925.1. Classification (NCBI taxonomy): domain Eukaryota; kingdom Metazoa; phylum Arthropoda; class Malacostraca; order Decapoda; family Nephropidae; genus Homarus; species Homarus americanus. Next base: position 9,895 of record NW_024722622.1, on the reverse strand, counting down.
GCCCAGCCTGTACTTGAAGCTACCCAACGTGTTTGAGCTAAAATTAAACCTTCCAACCACGCTAATTATAAGTTCACCTGTCTCGAGGTCACACCAGGTGAAACTTGGTCATAAAATAGGAAAAAACTATCTATAAGGTAAGGTAGGTAGATAGGTAGGTTGGGTAGGTAGGGTAGGTAGGTAGGTAGGTAGGGTAGGGTAGGGTAGGGTAGGGGTAGGGGTAGGGTAGGGGTAGGGGTAGGGGTAGGGTAGGGTAGGGGTAGGTAGGTGGGTAGGTAGGGTAGGGGTAGGTGGGTAGGTGGGGTAAGGTAGGGTAGGGGTAGGGTAGGTAGGTAGGTAGGTAGGTTAGGGTAGGTAGGTAGGAAGGGTAGGTAGGTAGGTAGGTAGGTAGGTAGGTAGGTAGGTAGGTAGGTAGGGTAGGGTAGGTAGGTATTGCAACAAAAAAGGAGGTCACTGATCGTACGTGACCTCTATATAAAAGTCAGGGTCACAGTCAGCCAAAAGATGATTTGATTTGATTTATTTGTTTGCCTTTTTCTCCAAACTTGTTATTGAATACGAGAATATAATTTGTGTGTATGAATTATATGACGTATAATTATAATGACCGTATAAGTAGAACGGGATAATTATTCTTTTGTTTTATTTGCTAATTTCAAGTTTTTATTGTTATGTTTTTTTGTAAGGTGGTTTGTGTTTGTTCGTCTGTCCGGGTGATGAGATTAAGTGTGTGTGTGTGTGTGTATGTGTGTGTGTGTGTGTGTGTGTGTGTGTGTGTGTGTGTGTGTATGTGTGTGTGTGTGTGTGTGTATGTGTGTGTGTGTGTGTGTATGTGACTGCAACGTTCACAGAGTCATTCACGACCCAACTTTTCCACTGAATAAACATTGTATCACTGAGATGTAAACACGACGGAAATTTTTACGTTATATCACCACTTCAGTCATTGTTCTCAGCCCTTGAACGAGACCAAACTCAGGTAAACAGTGCAAAAATAATCCACAACAAAGACTTACAACTAGGGGGGGGGGAGGGGGGGGGGAAATAGTGTTGGAACCCGGATTTATTATTTTTTCCAAGGTTAGGTTAGGTTTAAGTAACTCTACCTTAACCATATACGTTTACTTGGCACATAATGGATAATGTGGTTGGCACTGCTAGACTCGGCCACCTTCATATCCCCAAGTTTAATGTTAGGTAACCATTCACAGCTGGGTGGCCTGGGGGTGCTGTAAGGTCAAGCCAGACACCCTCACAACGCCCTCACTGTGTACTGAATAGGAGTCAATATATAAGTAGAGTGGACTTATACAAGTGTATTTATAAACGAGTGTGAAAAAAATGTGTTTACTCTCGTGATTTTAACTCATTCAGCATACTGTAGAGTGGGAGGATGGCAATACCCCCGTGCTGAGGTCGCCACACACACACACACACAGACCGGCCACTACACCACCTCTCCCGCCCACAGGTACAGTCACCCCAAAAAAGTCCTGTAGCGAACCACGATTCAGACTCGTGAACCCGAAGCAATAGACACTGATACATTATTCTGTCCATAAATGCTTCGGATTCAAGACTCTGGATCTCGGGGTTCATGGTTCGCGACAGGACTTTTTTGGGTGACTGTACATTCCTCAGTACAGGTACACCAGCCTACCCGCCACCACCCGCTGTCGTGGTCTCACACACACACACCTCACCTTCCAGAAAGTAGTACAGTGACTCATGTTGGATAATGTCTTCTTTAAACCGTTAAAACATCTGTTCGTTTTATTTTGTTTTACATATATAGATTGTGGCAATTATTACCTTCCTGTGTAATAACATAGAGAGTTAAGGAGTTGCTACGAGTATATGGTAAATAAGAGGCGTCCATAAGAAAATAAACTAAAAAAAAAATAAATTTAATAAATATTGAAGTGATAACCGTGGTAACATTATGAGATGTTCTCATTACCACCATGCTATTGTACTATTCCAGATGATACTAAATGTTACATAATACTTCCTTGAGATAAATGTATAAATATTTATCAGGTGCCTAAAAAAAGAGCTCAGGTTCTCAACTGGCTCAGCCATGTTAATATTGTTATAATTATCCACTCTATATCTGTTTTTTTCTGGCTAAATAAACTGTTTTAATTAAATTAACTTTCAATTACATAAGATACACAGGTGATCCACTAACCATAATAACAAGATCAGTGTTAACAGTGTTGTAACTCTGTCAAAAGTGTTCAGTGGTTGGTGAAACGTGCACTTATCCCAAGACCTGAAGAGCATCTTGCCATGTCGCCGCTCTAATTTAAACTGATTCATATTTCGTTAATGTTACCGAATAAATTTAAGAGAAATGTCACGGACGAACAGACAGACAGACAGACAGAACACACGGCTATACTCCTCAGTAAGGTAGTAACGAGGAGAATAACACCCAGACCATGACTCCTCAAAAACACCATCGTGGTCATCAAACAAAACACCTCTAGACCAAACACATTATACTGGTGGGGAAGACAACCTAGATAATGTAATGCTGTTAAAGGCTACAATCAATATGCTGAGAGCTCTTACTAATACCAGCCTCAGCAGTCACCCCACTTTCACGACAAGCAGTCAAATCAGACTCACTATATAATTTACCAGTTTATTCAACATTAAAAACATTATATCACCAGTTTGACATAACAATTTACAAGTAAATTTAAACCAGTTGTTACAAGTTACCTTTTTTAACCTATTAATATTTTAAGTCGTGTTTGTCTTCAGTTTCCCTCCCTTGAGAGGTCCACCCAGGTAGACTAGCGGAGGTGAGGTAAGGTGTGTTCTCGGGCCCCGGGTGTTGGGAGGAGGAGTAGGAGTTCACTCGCCTACATAACCTGACAATATCACATAATCACTCGCTTACATAACCCGACAATATCGCACCATCATCTTATTTAAAAACCGTTTATATAAAAGAGAACGAAATAATATAGATGACTTTATACCAATAAGTGGATCAAGCTAAAGCTATCGATCACACACACACACACACACACACACACACACGAGAGACCAGACAAGGGTATTTACCATAAAGAGTTGAAGCACGTGAAATAGATCAACTTTTAACACACATATATCACATTTATCACATATATATAATATCACATATGTACTGTATATGTGAGTTAGGTTAGGTGTACTGGTGGGGAGGGAGGGAGGGGAGGGGAAGGGAGGGAGGGAAGGGGAAGGGAGGTCAAATAAGGTGAAAAGGAATTAAGAAAGAGGGGGGTAGGAGAAGAGGGAGGAAACGAACGAAGGAGGAGGGAAAGAAAGGAGGGAAGGAGGGAGGGAGGGAGGGGAAAGATGGAGGGAGGGAGGAGTATTGATGTTGTCATCGCGTGTCCAACATAATTTGCCTTTCACCCGCAGTGCTCACCCCACTATTCAGTCACTGTTCCTCACTCCTTCCTCCCTTCCTCACTAACTCACTCACTCCTTCTCTGTACTCACTCACTCACTCACTCCTCCTTCTCTGTACCTCCTCACTCACTCCTCCTTCTCCCTCACTCCTCCTCCTCCTTCCTCCCTCCCTCACTCACTCCTCCCTCCTTCTCTGTACACTCCTCACTCACTCACTCCTTCCTTCCTCCCTCCCTCACTCACTCACTCACTCCTTCCCTTTACACTCACTCACTCACTCACTCCTTCCCTTTACACTCACTCACTCACTCACTCCTTCCCTTTACACTCACTCACTCACTCACTCCTTCCCTTTACACTCACTCACTCTACACTTCACAGAGCCCCCCTCCCCCCACAACCATAGCATGATAGTGAATGACTGACAGCGACCGAGTTTACCTCTCTCTCTCTCTCTCTCTCTCTCTCTCTCTCTCTCTCTCTCTCTCTCTCTCTCTCTCTCTCTCTCTCTCTCTCGTCTATCTATATATCTATTTCCATCTCCCTCTTTATGTATTTATGTATGTATGTATGTATGTATGTATGTATGTATGTATGTATGTATGTATGTATGTATGTATGTAGGACGCTACCACACTCGATACTCACTACAAAAGCATCCTGACACGATAACAGCTCTGAGACACGTGATAACAGCTCTGAGACACACGTTATCTGCTTATTTATCTATATACTCAATAAAATTAAAAAAAAATGTATATATATATTCTGATCGTCATTTCATTCATTCTGATGGGGTTTATTATCCTGATTTCTCCTGATTGGTTTAATTTTCGATCATCCTGGCTAGTGAAGCGGTTTATCGTCCTAATTTCCATTCTCGATAATCAACAATGGATAATTACATGAGTCAGTCAACACAACATCCTGTACAGCCTGTTCCTCATCCCCCCCTCCCTCCCTCCCTTTCCTACTCCTCCTTCTCTTCCTTTTACCCCTCCTCTTCTCCTACTACTCCCCCTTCCGCCTCCTCCTACTACTACTTCTTCACAGTCTCTGAACCCTGATGCTTGCACGTCTAGTCATCAGCGTGTGTGGTTGAAGAACCTTAAGATAATAGAACAATCTTACCACCATCACTACTAGCCACCTACCATCACCTACCACAATCACCAACCACCACCCACCTCATCTACCACAATCACCAACCACCACCTACCACCATCTACCATCACCTGCAGTTCGCACGATTATTTGCTCTGTGCAACACTTGGGACCGTTAAGAGCTCTTCTCCTGCCTCTTTGAAGGCCAACACAGACAGGGACAAGTCATCATGGTCACAGGGCAAGCACAAGAGAGAGAGAGAGAGAGAGAGAGAGAGAGAGAGAGAGAGAGAGAGAGAGAGAGAGAGAGGAGAGAGAGAGAGGGGGGCCAATGTGGCTTCAATAAGAACCCTTTAATTACGTCGTATTTTCTCCTAAGGCTGAGAGACAAAGATGCTGAGAAAGACAGGAGAGAGATGCTGAGAAAGACAGATATATTGGGAGAGACAAAGAGATATTGAGAGCCATGTTGTACCTAACTAGGACGCAGCTTTGACGTGATAGCAGAACAAGCAGGAATAACTTTTTTTGGGGCACCCGTGTGTGTGTGTGTGTGTGTGTGGGCATATTGAGCGAGATGTGAAGGAAGCAGTTTCTGATATTCACCTTCGTCAACAGGAGGAGGACTAGGGTCTTCAGACGGCTTGAGAACCCCAAGGGGAGAAGACGTGTGTGTGTGTGTACCGAAGGTGTTGGCGGCAGGTGATGGAGGAAGGTGGTACTAAGATGAATAAGAAAGTACAGTGTTAACAGAGAGGGGGGATGAAGGAAGATGATGAAAACTATTAAGAATCTCTCCTCTGACGGGAGGAGGAGAAGGGGGGGGGGGGAGGACTTGAAGAAAAAAATTACTAAAAAAAACGGGGAAGAAATGTCAGCAACGCAACTTAAAAACACAATAAGAGTGAACGTGACTGTGTTTTCCTCGTTAGAAAACTCACAAGAACTTGACTTAAAACATTACTGACATTCTCACTGAAGGCCACCTATCTGTTCCTCTATCCCTAACAAAAACACCTGTCTCTCTATCCCTCAATACAAAACACCTGTTCTCCTCTATCCCTTAACAAAACACCTGTTCCCTCTATCCCTTAACAAAAAACACCTGTCTCCTTCTATCTCAATAAAACACCTGTCCCCTATCCCTCAACATAAAACACCTGTCCCCTATCCTCAACATAAAACACCTGTCCCCTATCCTCAACATAAAACACCTGCCCCTCTATCCCTCAACATAAAACACCTGTCCCTCATCCCTCAACATAAACACCTGCCCCTCTACCCTCAACATAAAACACCTGTCCCTCTATCCTCAACATAAAAACACCTGTTCCTATCCTCAACATAAAACACCTGCCCTCTACCCTCAACATAAAACACTTGTCCCTCTATCTCAACATTAAACACTTGCCCTCTACCCCAACATAAAAACACCTGTCCCTCTATCCTCAACATAAAACACCTGCCTCTATCTCAACATAAAACACCTGTCCCTATCCTCAACATAAAACACCTGTCCCTATCCTCAATATAAAACACCTGTCTCCCTATCCTCAACATAAAACACCTGTCCTCATCCTCAATATAAAACACCTGTTCCTCTATCCCTCTATAAAACACCTGTCCTCTATCCCTCAACATAAAAACACCTGTTCCTCTATCCTCAAATATAAAACACCTGTCCCCTATCCCTCAACATAAAACACCTGTCCCCTATCCCTCAACATAAAACACCTTCTCATCCCTCAAATATAAAACACCTGTCCCCCATTCCTCAACATAAAACACCTGTCCCTCTATCCTCAACATAAAACACCTGTCCCTCTATCCCTCAACATAAACACCTGCCCTCACCCTCAACATAAAACACCTGCTCTTCATCCCTCAACATAAAACACCTGTCCCCCATCCTCAACATAAAACACCTTTCCCTATCCTCAACATAAACACCTGTCCCCTATCCCCAACATAAACACCTGTCCTCTATCCTCAACATAAACACTGTCCTCTATCCCTCAACATAAAACACCTGTCCCTCTATCCCTCAAAATAAAACACCTTCCCTCATCCCTCAACATAAAACACCTGTCCCCATCCCTCAACATAAAAACACCTTTCCCTCTATCCTCAACATAAAACACCTGCCTCATCCCTCAACATAAAACACCTGTCCTTCTATCCCTAACATAAAACGCTTAACCTTGCCTAACCTAGCTTAGTTCCAACCTAACCTAAAAAGGAGAAGTCAACAAAAAGGGTGAATCGAGGGAGGGAGGAGGAGATGTAGGGAGGATGGGAGGGGATGTGGAGGGAAGGGGATGGGAGGGGGGGGAGGGGGCGGGACAGGTTCATTCCACCTCATTGACACATCAAGAAATTATTTGTTGTTGGAGGAGCAATTATATTATTATATGATCTACCTAGTTTATATACAGTGTCAGGAAGTAAATGAATGCAGATGCTTGGGGATTCCATATCTCTCTCTCTCTCTCTCTCTCTGTGTCTCTCTGTGTAGGCGTGGTGGTCTGATCAGAAGTGGTGATTTATTGCATCTATTAGGTTAGATCCCACTGAGGCCCACTATTCTGCCTCATCCCCCTCCTGCCCACCACCACTTGGCCCCTGTTCATCCCATTGTCTAGCCCCACTCATCCCTCATTCAGTCCCACCCTTCCTGGGCCAATCCCCCACTCAGCCCCTTGTCTCTGCTCCCCACTGGCCCTATTTGTCCCTACCCTTCCCTGGGCCAATCCCCACTCAGCCCCTTGTCTCTGCCCCCCAGTCCCATATCTAACTCTCCCCCCTTCCAATCAGATCCCAGACCCCACTCAGCCTCCAACACTGACGGGGGAAAAAGAACAAAACACTTAAACAAGAACTCATAAGAAATGAAGGACGAACCCTAAATCCAGAAAGGGTATAGTGGACCAAGATTCGGTACTGCATGACTTAATTATAAGTAGACATACTCTATAAATTATACTTATAAATTCCAGTTACATTAAAGTTAATGAGGTGCGAGTGTATAACCGGGTGATGTCACGTGCTGACTCTAAATAATTCAAAGGATAACCAAGGTAGAGTTTATTTAGTACAAAAGTTAAGTCATTAATATACACCAACTCAATGAGGATTAAATAAATATGTATCCAGATTTTGGTGATGAGAGATATTTGATGTAAAATATGGAACTGATTGTAGTAAAAAATAATAATAATAATAAATAATAATAATAATAATAATAATAAACACAGAAATGGAAAAAATAAACAAATCAACAATGAGAACAATATATGTATGTTAGTTGTCAGTAAGAGAAACATTGAGACCTCTGCTAGGTAAATGAGGCAGAAATTCAGATTAGCAACCTGGGAATTTATCAAGTATATATTCCATATAAATACATTATTCTTCCATTATTATCTCCTAGGAGTATTCTCCGTTTGATAGCTGCCTACCACCTACCATACCAAAAAGCATTATTTTATATATGTATTCAAACCACGTACATAAAAAGCAAAACTAAACAAAAACAATCATTTCACAGTTTTGACTCTGGCGGAAACATTGCATGTTCCCTTATCTCTCCAACCTGTCGCCAGCAATAACGATGACGTCACGGCAACAACAACAGATAACTCACCCCTGTTTGTAGGCTTTCGTCTCCATCCGAATAATTATTTTCTTTCTTTCTTTTCTTTCTTCTGTCAATAAATAAAGAATAAATACTAGTTACATACTACATTTACATAATTAAACAGTACACAACTTACCTGGGCAGATCGAGACTTAATCACATAGGTATATACAAAATCAACTGTTTAAAGGTAGTTCGATTTGTTTTGGTATAACTTCAACATCCGTCTACACCACGAATACACCTCTTTCCACACACACACACACACACACACACACACACACACACACACACACACACACACACACACACACTTAATATTACTGCTTTGTTTCTACTGGAATCGAACATGATGATTATCTCAGTTGTGATACAATGGTATGAGTTATTAACGATGACACCTTCGTTGAGAGCTCTGAGGTGACTAAAGAGGCCAATTATGGAACTGGCAGGACCGTCATAGATGTTGCACGTGGAGGCTACATCTAGTGGGGAGGGGAGGGCGGGAGTGTCTTTCCTGGCGTTGGTGCATGTCTGCCTCGGTATGCAGTTTTCGGGCTAACTTGAAAGTACTGACACCTTTTTGTGTGGTGGCTCGAAGGTTACGTTGTGGTGTGACGTCTCCCAGGTGAAGGATCGATTTGGCAACTTTTCAGGTTTCTATTTAGACTCATCCTTATACCTCTTGACACACACATCAGGGGTTCATTGGGGTTTTGGGGTTAGACACACATCAGGGTTCTACACACATCAGGGGTCTACACACATCAGGGGTCTATACACACATCAGGGGTTCACACACACATGGTTCAGCACACACATTAGGGGTTCATACACACTCAGGGGTTCACATACACATATATAAACAGATTCTAAAAACACCATTTATCGTACTGACTTTTGAACTCTTTGATTACTTGTATACAGTTCAAGTGTTTAAATTTGACAGTGCATTTTTTTTTTTTTTTTTCAGAGAGAGAGAGAGAGAGAGAGAGAGAGAGAGAGAGAGAGAGAGAGAGACTGTGTGTGTATGTGTGTGTGTGTGTGTGTGTGTGTAATCAGCAAGTGGTGGAGGTGGTGATGGTGGAATGTTGTTTGTAAAATAAAATAAATTCTCTCTTTATTCTTGGATTTAATTTCCAACGAAAAAATAAAGTTGTGATTGGGATAGGATAAATGATGAATACAAAGAGAGAGAGAGAGAGAGAGGAGAGAGGGAGAGAGAGAGTCACTTTGATCTTATAATAACCAAATAACATTCCTTTAAAGAATTTTAATTAATAAAGAGTGCAGGTGGATTTGAATGTTTGTATGTACAGGTGTGTGGGTGGGAGGGTGTTGAGGTGGGGGTAAGGAGTAGGCATGCATATGGAGAGGGGGGTTAGGTGGGGGGGGAGGTTAGTGGGGGGAGGTTGATGGGTTGGGGAGGTTATTGCTGGTGGTGGGAGGTTGCTGGGGTTGGGTATTGCAGGAAGGAGGAAGAGAGGTTACTGTGGGAGGGGAGGGGAGAGATAAGGGGGGGGGAAATTTGGAGGTGAAAGTGGTGGAGGGAGGTAATTGGAGGATGGGTGGTGGTGGAGGAGGATGGTGGAGATAAAGGGGAGGTGAAGGAACTGCATCTGTGTCCCTAAGATGACAATTTTTCATACTAAAAGTCTTAGTTGGTTAGGTTAGGTTAGGTTAGGTTGGCAGATTTATTCTGGGATAGGTTAGAGCAATACGTAACTGAACGAAGTATACTGA
>NW_024722621.1:0-3930 GCF_018991925.1 Homarus americanus | reverse complement strand
GGCATAAATATCCTAGATTAGAATCATTTTTCTTGGTATAAACATGAAAGTGCTTTACTTCCCCAACAAGGTTAACATCAATATCATCAGGATAGTCTTTCATTAGAAACTTTACACTGTCACACAACTGTTCTTCTAAATCAACTAAAAATTTCTATATTTTTGCAACATTATTGTACTGTACTGTATATGACTGTCTTTTTTTTCACACTGATTTCAAGGGCATCCATCATGGGAATAATGGATTTTACTCAAAATTTGTCTCTTGGAGAAAGCCTGCCATCATCATTTGCTGCATCACCATCACTGACTTGTTTTTTTTCACTCTCTTTTATTCACACACTTGTAGTCTACATCAGGCAGGTCTCCTTTAGCTTTGAGTCCAATTTCATCAAAACATTCAAGGATTTATTTCAAGAAGTTAGTGAGCAATGTGTAAAGCTTTGTACATGTGCTAATGCCAATCTGTGGATCCTGTAGGGTCTTGTTGGTTTGTGGAAACGATCTCACCAATGAACATGAACACAGTCCAGTTCCTCAGTTTTCTCAAGAAGAATATCAGCTATTTTCTTGTTTCACCCTCTTCACTGTCATTAGTACATTAGTATGGACGTGAGTAAAAGTATCATTACAGTACATAATTGAATTACTGTATAACTCACCTATGGTTTAAATAGCCTTTGCATGTGCTTCCCACCTAGTTTAATGTTAGAAGATGTTTTGGTACTATGGAGTCTAGATTCAAGAATTTGAGTACTGCCCAGGGTTTTGTAGAGGCCAATTACAACTCGGCAACTGCACTGGTAATTCAAACTGAGTCCGACTTTGGGTAGTTTTACTACAATGTGGGAATGAACCTGTAGGGGTACGAGATATTAATGTTGTCTAGCACTCAGGATGGAAGGAAACTCTAATGTGGTTTTCTTGTATAATATAAGTTATATGATAGACAGTCTGGTGCTGGAGGAGGTGTTGCTTGTTCAGGAAGATGGGCAGGATGAGAGTTGGTTGGTGAGGAAGCTCAGAGAAGGACAGCTGGTGGGTCGCCATGCTCGCTGGCGGGAGCGAGGACCGCCAGGCAGGCGAGGAGAAGCGAAGGCAGCCAGGCAGCGGCGGAGGAGGAGGTGTTGCTTGTTCAAGAAGAATGGTCAGAATGAATCTCAATGGAGAGACAGAGCTTATATACCCAGCAGCAGCCGCTATGAGTCATGTTGGGAAAACCCGAGAAGCCGCCGTTCACTGGTTCCGTTGCTAAGATACGGTAACATCTGGTTGGTTGCTAGGGAAGGCGGTAGCAGGTGGTGGCTGTGGCTACGCAGTTGTAGGCAGTTGTAGGGGAGACGTCCACTACAAACCCATCTCAACTGTAAACTCAGTGAAATACCTTGGACTAACTCTCGACTTTCTTCATCTGGAGAATAAATTGTAGATAATATAATAAGTAAAACTAATGTTAGGATAAACAATTTGTTTATAGAAATGCCATATGTCTCAGCTGATGCTCATAGCAACTTTGCTTGGCACTCTACAAAGTCACTTAGACTATTCCTGATCATCATTACACTCTGCCTTAACACAGAAGCTAAAAGTCAAATTAAAAATTATTTAAAACAAGGCAGCGAGGTTTACTCTTGACATGTAAGATATCACATTGGTCTCAGAGTCCTTACAATCACTGAAAATGTTAAGTGTGACAGATAGAGTGAAGCAACTGAGTCTGAATCACTCTTATAGGATATTCAACAGACTGTGGCCAGACTATTTAATACCAAATTTTGTAAGGATTAGGGATATGAACCGGCAGGCACTAGAGGGAGGGAACATACCGTAATTTTGTGGTATACCGTACTGTACTGTACCGTACCTGGTGTTTAAAGTCAAGCAAAAAACACTTTCTTCTTCACAGCTATAAAAGACTGAAACAAGTTACCAAACTACAGTACATCAAAACCAGAAATAGTGTAAAACAATTCAAAGCTAAAAGTAAAAAATACATAACAGATGAAGCTGTTTTTGTATTAACCACAAAGTATATATTGTTGAAGTGATCTGCCAACCTCAGTTAGTCCAAGTGCAATGTAATGCTTGTTAAATTGATCAGAAAACTTTCACTATTTCTGCTGTTGACATGCTATTACTGATTAGAGACCTAGCCTAAGCAAAGGACCCTACTGTAAATAAGCGTCTGTGAATCTATCAACTGTATTCATCATTAAATCTATATAACTGTATATCATCTAACCTTACAGAAGCGAAGAACAAGGGGCAGACTGATGACAGAGGCTACATCACCACCACCACCAGATGACAAAAGGCTACATCACCACCACCACCAGATGACAAAAGGCTACATCACTACCACCACCAGACCAGATGACAGGAGGCTACATCACCACCACCACCAGAAAACAGAAGGCTATATCACCACCACCAGATGAGAGAAGGCTACATCACCACCACCACCACCACCAGGTAACAGAAAGCTACATCACCACCACCACCAGATGATAGGAGGCAACATCATCACCACCACCATCGCCAGATAATAGAAGGCTATATCACCACCACCACCAGATGATAGGAGGCTACATCACCACCACCAACACCAGATGAGAGAAGGCTACATCACCATCACCACCAGATGACAGGAGGCTACATCACCACCACCACCAGATAACAGAAAGCTACATCACCACCACCACCAGATGACAGGTGGCTACATCACCACCACCAACACCACATGAGAGAAGGCTACATCACCACCACCACCAGATGACAGGAGGCTACATCACCACCAACACCAGATGACAGGAGGCTACATCATCACCACCACCACCACCAGGTAACATAAAGTTTCATCACCATCACCACCAGATGACAGGAGGCAACATCACCAACACCAGATGACAGGAGGCTACATCACCACCACCACCACACCAGGTAGCAGAAAGCTACACACCACCAACACCAGATGACAGAAGGCTACATCACCACACCAACACCAGATGACTACAGATGACTAGATGAGGCTACAACACCACCACCACCAGATGAGAGAAGGCTACATCACCACCACCCACCAGATGACAGGAGGCTACATCACCACCACCACACCAGATGAGAGAAGGCTATATCACCACCACCAACACCAGATGACTAAGGCTAGATGAGAGAAGGCTACATCACCACCACCACCAGCAGAGATGACAGGAGGCTACATTACCTCCACCAACACCAGATGACTGAGGCTACATCACCACCACCAACACCAGATGAGAGAAGGCTACATCACCACCACCACCACCAGGTAACAGAGAGCTACATTACCACCACCACCAGGTAAAGAAGGCTACATCACCACCACCAACACCAGATGACTGAGGCTACATCACCACCACCACCAGCAGATGGCAGGAGGCTACATTACCTCCACCAACACCAGATGACTGAGGCTACATCACCTCCACCACCAGCAGATGACTGAGGCACCACCACCACCAGATGACTGAGGCACCACCACCACCACCACCAGATAACAGGAGGAAACCATTACCACCACCACCAGATGACTGACGCACCACCACCAGATGACTGAGGCACCACCACCACCAGATGAGTGAGGCACCATCACCAGATGACAAGAGGCACCACCACCGCCACCCCCAACACCACCAGATGGCAGGAGGCTACATTTCTACCACGAACACCACCAGATGACTGAGGCTACATCACCACCACCACCACCAGATGACTGAGGCTACATCACCACCGCCAGATGACTGAGGCTACATCACCACCACCACCACCAGATGACTGAGGCTACATCACCAGTACCACCAGATGACAAGAGGCTACATCACCATGAATGAAAAAATTACAAATAGATGCTTATGTTGTTATTTGGGAGCTATAGCAATACGTAACCCCTAC
>NW_024722620.1:0-15949 GCF_018991925.1 Homarus americanus | reverse complement strand
CTGTTATACCGAAGTACAATACAGACTTTGCTCACCGAGCTTGAGGACATAAAAAAAAATATCGAGGTAAATACGATTTTGTGACATAAAACCAAATAATGTAGGTTGGAACAGTGTAGTGTAGTGTAGAGGAGTAGTGCCGTAGTGAAGATACAGTATATAGTGAAAGTAACGAACATAGAGTTTATAGTAACAGCAGTGACGTACATTATATAGTGAAAGTAACGAACATAGAGTTTGTAGTGACAGTAGTGAGGTACAGTATATAGTGATAGTAACGAACATAGAGCTTATAGTAACAGTAGTGAAGATTATGTACAGTAACAGTAGTGAACATTGTGTATAGTAACAGTAGTGAACATTGTGTATAGTAACAGTAGTGAACATTGTGTATAGTAACAGTAGTGAACATTGAGTATAGTAACAGTAGTGAACATTGAGTATAGTAACAGTAGTGAACATTGTGTATAGTAACAGTAGTGAACATTGTATATAGTAACAGTAGTGAACATTGTGTATAGTAACAGTAGTGAATATTGTTATATAGTAACAGTAGTGAACATTGTATATAGTAACAGTAGAACATTGTGTATAGTAACAGTAGTGAACATTTTATATAGTAACAGTAGTGAACATTGTGTATAGTAACAGTAGTGAATATTGTATATAGTAACAGTAGTGATCATTGTATATAGTAACAGTAGTGAACATTGAGTATAGTAACAGTAGTGAACATTGTGTATAGTAACAGTAGTGAACATTGTGTATAGTAACAGTAGTGAACATTGTGTATAGTAACAGTAGTGAATATTGTGTATAGTAACAGTAGTGAACATTGTGTATAGTAACAGTAGTGAACATTGTGTATAGTAAAAGTAGTGAACATTGTGTATAGTAACAGTAGTGAACATTGTGTATAGTAACAGTAGTGAACATTGTGTATAGTAACAGTAGTGAACATTGTGTATAGTTACAGTAGTGAACATTGTATATAGTAACAGTAGTGAACATTGTGTATAGTAACAGTAGTGAACATTGTGTACAGTAACAGTAGTGAACATTGTGTATAGTAACAGTAGTGAACATTGTGTATAGTAACGGTAGTGAACATTGTGTATAGTAACAGTAGTGAACATTGTGTATAGTAACAGTAGTGAACATTGTGTATAGTAACAGTAGTGAACATTGTGTATAGTAACAGTAGTGAACATTATGTATAGTAACAGTAGTGAACATTGTATATAGTAACAGAAGTGAACATTGTGTATAGTAACAGTAGTGAACATTGTGTATAGTAACAGTAGTGAATATTGTGTATAGTAACAGTAGTGAACATTGTGTACAGTAACAGTAGTGAACATTGAGTATAGTAACAGTAGTGAACATTGTGTATAGTAATAGTAGGTAACATTGTGTATAATAACAGTAGTGAACATTGAGTATAGTAACAGTAGTGAACATTGTGTATAGTAATAGGTGTAACATTGTGTATAGTAACAGTAGTGAACATTGTGTATTAACAGTAGTAGTACCATTGTATAGTAACAGAAAAGAACATTGTGTATAGTAACAGTAGTAACATTTTGTGTATAGTAACAGTAGTGAACATTGTATATAGTAAATATAGGAACATTGTAGTAGTGGGGTAGTAGTGAACATTGTGTATAGTAAATAGTAGTGAACATTGTATATAGTAAACAGTAGTGAACATTGTATAGTACTGTAGAACATTGTGTATAGTAACAGTAGAACATTATATAGCAAACAGAAGAAACATTGCAAACAAGAAGTGAAGAAAACAGAAAGTGGAACATTATGTAGCAACAGCAACATTGTATATAGTAACAGAAGTGAACATTGTGTATAGTAACAGTAGTGAACATTGTGTATAGTAACAGTAGTGAACATTGTGTATAGTAACAGTAGTGAATATTGTGTATAGTAACAGTAGTGAACATTGTGTACAGTAACAGTAGTGAACATTGAGTATAGTAACAGTAGTGAACATTGTGTATAGTAATAGTAGGTAACATTGTGTATAATAACAGTAGTGAACATTGTGTATATTAACAGTAGTGAACATTGTATATAGTAACAGTAGTGAACATTGTGTATAGTAACAGTAGTGAACATTGTGTATAGTAACAGTAGTGAACATTGTATATAGTAACAGAAAGAACACAGTATAGTAATTATAGGAACACAGTATAGTAACAGTAGTGAACATTGTGTATAGTAACAGTAGTGAACATTGTGTATAGTAACAGTAGTGAACATTGTATATCGTAACAGTAGTGAACATTGCGTATAGTAACAGTAGTGAACATTGTGTATAGTAACAGTAGTGAACATTGTGTATAGTAACAGTAGTGAACATTGTATATAGTAACAGTAGTGAACATTGTGTATAGTAACAGTAGTGAACATTGTGTATAGTAACAGTAGTGAACATTGTGTATAGTAACAGTAGTGAACATTGTATATAGTAACAGTAGTGAACATTGTGTATAGTAACAGTAGTGAACATTGTGTATAGTAACAGTAGTGAACATTGTGTACAGTAACAGTAGGTAACATTGTATATAGTAACAGTAGTGAACATTGTATATAGTAACAGTAGTGAACATTGTGTATAGTAACAGTAGTGAACATTGTGTATAGTAACAGTAGTGAACATTGTGTATAGTAACAGTAGTGAAGATTGTATATAGTAACAGTAGTGAACATTGTATATAGTAACAGTAGTGAACATTGTGTATAGTAACAGTAGTGAACATTGTATATAGTAACAGTAGTGAACATTGTATATAGTAACAGTAGTGAACATTGTATATAGTAACAGTAGTGAACATTGTTATAGTAACAGTAGTGAACATTGTGTATAGTAACAGTAGTGAACATTGTGTATAGTAACAGTAGGTAACATTGTGTATAGTAACAGATCGTAATGCCTACCTGCACATCAATCAGTGCTTTAGTGAACGAGTCGTGTGGAATAAAGTTCTCAACAACGACACACCATAATAAGCTCATACTCAGACGACATATAATGCTCCTCATAAATACCATATTATTATACACATTATCGTCAGGAAATTCCCGTTGAGATGGTTCGCAGTTTTCTCCAATAACTTACCATTATGAATATCCGTGAGTCAAAGAGTGAGCAGAGCAGGTTCTTACAGGAGCACATTATTCAGTGTGAGTGGGAGAGCCAGTTGGCGGGTGGCATCGAGCCATCGTATATCACGCAAAAATTGGCACGTAAATTGTAGAGGTTGTAAACGAGGGAATGACTTTATGACTGACGAAGATTCCAAACTATTTCCAGGTAAAAATATACTCATCGGTAAGTTATGTGTCTTTACGGAAATAAAAATTAAAATTCTATAGGTTTATGTTCAGTTTATAAGTTAACATTTGGGGCAGATTGTCTGAAATAAGTATTGACACTGAAGTAAGTTTCGAGATCAAATTATGTATTAATTAGTATGTTATAGGAATTATCTTATCATCGTCTTGTTTAGATTTTTGTGAAGTTCCTACCACAAGGTATTTACTTAGTGTTAAAGAGTCAGGTAAATGATTGTGGTTTCATAGATAAGGACTGATATAAGCTTATCTCTATAGGGACGTTGCTTTTATAGTTGAGATATGAGGGAGACACTTTTAATAGACACTTCCACAAGCACTCTTACACACACATAGTAAAACAAACAAAACTGAACCTTGAGTAATACACACATATACATATACAAATACATCTACAAACTTACACATGACCAACGCAGAAGGACAAGTACAACCACCACCCTATGCGAGTGTTTGTACTGTAGCACCTGCTGTAGTGTTGTTGCTGAGGCGCCAGATCACAGTGGAAAGAAAATGGATCTAGCACTTTTTATTGTTCCTCCTGTCAGTTGTATACGCGACCTTTATTGAGAGTCTGTCAGTTGTTGCTGTGGGTAGCTTCCGTATTATTCACCAGGATGATAGATGGACGGTGAACGGTGAGTACTTAGGCTCTGTAGCTGACGTAAAGTACAATTTATACACACACACACACACACACACACACACACACACACACACACACAAACTCCAATAAGCACATACACAAATCGATATGAATCCACGAACGCATAAAATAAAAGAACGTTACACAAACAGAGGAACATGAATCCTTTATCTGTACGACAGCTTTTGCTCTAAAATGTTGACCAGAGACTTGGTGCAGGAGATATATAGCCACAGCCCTTGGACCTCTAAGAATGATTAATGACTGATGATGATGATGGATAGCGTAGATTATCTGGGGGAGATTTAATAGGTTTTGGTGTTTATCGTGACTATTTTTACTGTTCCTTCCTCCATCATATGAATCCCCCCACCCCCCCCCCCAGGAAGAAATAAATAAGATAAGACAAGACTAGAGCCGATGAATCTCTCTTTAGCAGCACAATGTCAAACATCTATTGGAGAAGAGTCTTGGTAGTTTTTAGATCATTCGGAATTATTACGATCAATAGGGGTATTTTGTTGTATGTTTTCCGAAAATACTGTCGGTCTTTATATGTTCATGTGTGGTGTGGTGTGGTGTGGTGTGGTGTGGTGTGGTGGGGTGTGGTGTGGTGTGGTGTGGTGTGGTGTGGTGTGGTGGGGTGTGGTGTGGTGTGGTGTTGGCGCATTTATGTATATGACATTATTTTATTGATATTTATATGTTCTCACTAAGTGTTTTAATCAACATTCTAATAAAACATTAAACCTTATTGGTAAAACTCGTCCAACTACGCGAATCATGTAGTTTGGTAATCTTTAAAACATTGATCAGTTACCAAGCAGAGGAAATTAAATTACAAAACAAGGTTAACCACAGAACTGTGAGGTGTAACTTAATAAGTTAGTCTCTCTTATGAAAGTGTATCGAGAAATAAAAGCTTTTTATCTTCTGAGTATTTTATAGAATCCAGTGTGCATCCCCACTGTCCTCAACACCTTACTCCAGGACTACCGTGTACAGTGTGTTAGTATCTGTCTACGTGTTGGTCGAGGAGATGAATTGGGTTGAAAATTATCGGATTTTTCATTGATATTTGTATATGTCATCACAGCCTAGTGTATCGCCTAAGTGTACCCCACAAGAAACAGAGTTGGACAATAGTGATGTTATGGCTAGCTTAAAGTGGGGTAGATTTCATGAAATATTCTTTAGGTGTTCCCAAATACTCAGTCATGGCTGAAGAATAAACTACTGGGCGAAAGGACCAACAGAAACACCTCATTGGGAGTTAGCATCAGCCTCACTGACTCCCACCTAACATTCCCTAGGAAGGAAACACAAATCTTAACCACACGGCTCAGACAGAGGCAGAGACACACATCGGCTCAGGCCAGAAGATGGAACCAGGCAGAACAGAGCAGGAGGCTCCTGGGCCTTGACCCAGACTGCTCAGTAAGCTTCGCCCATCGGCGCGTGCCAGATCAACGTTATTTAAGTTAACGAGCATAAATATACTACTAGGCTAGGTATTAAACCTAGACTCAATGTTCGAATGAAGGAATCACGTATTTTACTGATGAAGACTGTCATGTTTGAACTTACCCGTTCACGCTTCTTTTTGTCGCATAAAAATCTCCTGTAATTATAGAAACAGTTTCATTCCTCATTTATGCGTGTTTTAACTGTATATAATGAGAGTATCTATGTATGTCTGGTGTCCACGAGAGGTGCAAAGCTGGGATGAGCTGTAATTAAACTAGGTCATCATGACACAGTGGACAGTGAAGCGGGGCGCTGAGATTATGGAAATGTATTTCCCCTCGCACAATTAGTGACGGCCACACAAAGAGAATTTAAGCGCCAGCCTAACTTACCCAGTATATACCGCCACACATCGCAATACTGACGACTGTACGACTATTTTAACAGTGAGGATATGAACAAAATGAGAGATGTGCAGCTGCCACCGTTGTCAATACTATAAAATGTCAGCCAAATAAAAATATATCCGGGATGTGTACTCTCGGACCTGAGTATTGACAGCAACATCATTCATCTTTATTTTTCATGAATATTCGAAGTTAATTACATTTATTGTTCCGGTGTCTTAGGGGAAATTGTAAGACCAAGTTCCTGGAGTTGATTTTCTGCATTTAGTGTTTAAAATGGACTATGGTGAAGGTATTTCTCATCACGGTGACTCAGTATTCTCACCACCTCACAACTCTCCACAACCTATGAGTCTTAGTCTTACATCAACCTTATTTACACAGAACCAATAGTGGTCTAGTTAAAACAGGATATTTTATCAGCTACAGTGTTGCAACAGGACCATTTTTCTTACTATAAGAAATAATCTAGAAGCTAAATTGAAAACTCACCAAATATAATGTAAGCAACAAAACCTGTTCAGAGCTGGTGATACAGTTAGCTTTTTTAGAGTAATTCAGCCCCGTCGATATCGAATATGACTCTTGCTAATCTTAATCATCAGCCAGAAGTCCGCAGTTAAATATGGTGGAAAAGATGGTTACCAAAATAGGCAAACACCATAACTTATATAAATTTAAGCCAAATGAAAAAGTTATATGACTGGAATATTCGAAGAACTCCCTTATTTATCTGGTAATACTTGTTGTTATTGTTTTCATGTTCCTAGACTCAACGTATGTTAAATGGGAATTGGTTTCATATCAAGTTGGTACTTCACCACGGTAGCAATCCAGATGTTGTCTCCTTTTGGTATCTTCAGTCCAAGGTTCTCATACTGAGGAAACTTACGGCCATATAAATAGACCAGGGAATCATATGTGACATTGTAGTTACACTGGTAGTAACTGTATTACAAAAATTACGTCGTGAGTTGTAGCTTTTTCTTCCAGTGGTGAGCAGACCTTGTTGTCTCTTGAGCCTAGACCTTGGTTCATAGGTGGATGGTTGGAAGAAAAGGGAAAGCCCGAGACAGAGATGGAGGGATGAAGAACACCCATCCAGGGAGCAACAGTGTGCGTGAATGAACAGACAGTATGATGTCAGGTGGAGTTAAGGGAAAGATGCGGCTGATGGCTAGTGTGTGTGTGTGTGTGTGTGTGTGTGTGTGTGTGTGTGTGTGTGTGTGTGTGTGCGTATTAGCTGTTTTTGCTCATTCTGTATTAAACAGTAGAGCGATTGATGGATAAATGATTGATTGACATTAACACACACACACACATACACACATATATTTTTTAATTGAGTAAATATGGTTAGATTTAGGAGAGGGTTAAGGTAGGTTACCCTATGTTACCTTATTTTATGTTAGGTTACTTTAGGTTGGATTAGGTCATACTAATTTAGGATAGGCTAGGTTAGGCTAGATTTGTAACTATTTTCCTATAATTTTTTTCTGTGATTTTTTCCTGCATTCACCCAAACTACGGACTTTCCAATGTTTAACTACGGACTAGCCAATGTTTAACCACGTTGGGTTGTGTTTGGGTAACGCCGGTGTTACTCTTCACGAGCTCATTATATTACTGGTGAGTTACGGTTTTCTCCCAGTTTGTAGCGCACCACCCTGACCATTTCTAGACCACGGTTTATCTGTATTGGCCCACAGCGCAATCTCCGCTGGCCCTCGGTCGTTCCAGGGTTGTACTACAGCAAGGTTATTCCCTGAGCCACAATATTGCCGCACTGAGGAGAGGCCACCGACTACTCTCACCCACACACTCCTTCTACCTCCTCCCTGTACTGTGTCTGAGTCTTCAACACTACACTCGTCGGCAAGGAATTTAGGCCTAGTTGTTGTCTGTTATCTTTATGATGTATGGCGTGATATTAACAACTTTAGAAGTGTGCAAGTGAACTTATAACACCTATGATAACACCGCCTGGTATATATATATATATATATATATATATATATATATATATATATATATATATATATATATATATATATATATATATATATATATATCCAACTGGCCTTTTGTTATTTGTGGTCAGCGACTGAGTGAGGGAAAGTACCAAGGGGAGACGGGAAGGATCTGTGAGACGGGGAGATTAACCAGGTAGGGGAGAACATAGTGAAAATGGGAGAGTGTTTGTATATAACATATGTTAGATTCTCACCATTAGTTACTACTTTCCAGTAACACTGGTGACACTTAACAAACTGATCGTGTTATGGGAGATAGTTATATGGGAGAATCACACATACATTGGAGGGACGCGTATGAGAATTCTTATCTTGAAAAACACCAGGTCACTTGTTACAACATACAGTGCTACAAAAACTTCACTTACTCGTATATGGATAAGTCTTCCATCATCCCCACACAGCGGGAAACTGGGCCAGGCTTTCTCTGGGCAACAGTGTCTGATGGTTTTAGCTATAATTCTGAACACAACCCCTTTTATGCATATGACTAACTGAGGACTTTGTTGGGCGTTCTTCAGACTCAATATACAGTATATATATGTCCTCCTTTATCTAAAATTTCATTGGTTAATTCTATAGCTCTAGGTTGCCATAAGTTAACTTAGCCTCGTTCTCACGGCTCTGGTCACTTGTGAGTCTTGTTTAAGGACATTTATAAGTATTTAGTCGTTAACTCTAGTTATTAATTTGTGTTTTGAGGACACTTCCAGTGTAATATGAGCTGTCCTTACATCCACCCATACACACACAGCTACAGCCACGTTACAACACTCCACCAGGAAACAGTTTCCGGTAACATTGCAAGATTATTTTTATAGAATACGTTAGAATCAAGAGATGTAGTCTGTGTCCGAGTGTGTCTTTGGTGCACCACGTAGAGACGCTCTCCTCATGTACTCACTCAGCTGGCTCTCGGACTCCCCATCGTTCTCCACTGATCAGATGGTGTTCTTAAATACTGATAATTTATCAGCATCAGTTCGTGTCATCATATTGTTACTTTGGAAGTTTTCGTATGTCATTATAAGGTGTGATAATTAGTGTGAGTTACCAGGATTTTATTTTATGAAATATTATTCAGTGTTGGTTATAGTGTTATAGGAGAGTGTTACCGACCAGTGTTATCACAGATGTTAGAGGGAGTGTTACTGCTATTTGCTCCAACATGTTTCTCGTATATCCTGCTCAATAAAGGCCTACATGTCCGAGTCAGGATATACCGTCCTGAGACTCCTCACTCACACATCCTCGGTAGAAGTGGAGCACCACTGGCCAGCTGTTAGGAGGCCAAGGCCATAATCATGTTATAAACAACTTACACAATAATAATTAGAAGAAAATTAAAAAGAAAAAGAGGTGTGAGATGCCAGTCCAAAAGATGTCGAAGTCTATAAACGGTATCTAGCACTAAGACACAACTGAGTAAGTCGAAGAAATTTTCAGGATAATAAAAAGAAAAATATTGAAACAAGAATTACTTCACATCACAGATACAAAATTGAATATGATATACACAGACAATATCAGGTTATAACACAACACAGTCTGCTGAACAATTCGTTTCCGCTCACATAAATCACTTTACTCACCTCCGACAGAAAAAACAAAAACATGAGGAAATGTTTTAATTTGAACACCGGACGTATTGTGTGAGTACATTCTCCACGTCTGAAGCTCTCACACCTAGAGTGAAATTACCTGAGGAGGTTTACTGCCGTACACTCTATCACTAGCAACTCTACGGACTTGGCGCACCCACATTCAACCACTCGATGAAGCTGGAGTTTGATCGTGAGCTGACACCTGTTTTGTTCCTCCTCAATCAAAATGGTGGATTATATAAAATTATAATATTATCTGTACACCGTCAATAAATAGAGATAAATATACCTCAATATGTTAAGTATTCACGACAATCAATCACTCAAGGTACCATCCACAGGACTGAGGGTTGGCAACCTTAGCCCTCTATTCTTTCTAGATATCCAACTTATATTAATTTTCTACTCATCCATCCAAGTCTCTGCCGTCACCTGACTCTCCTACTCTAAATTCTACCCATGACTACCTCCAACCTTCAGCCCTAACTATATGGCCCAAATATCATATTCTTTTCCCTTTATTAAACGTCGTTTTCTTTCACTTTGTTCCTGTGTGTGTGTGTGTGTGTGTGTGTGTGTGTGTGTGTGTGTGTGTGTGTGTGTGTGTGTTTATCTTTTTCAAAGTTTGAATCATAGTTCATAAAAAGTTTACTTCGTCTTAACTATTCGTGCGTTTGTTTTCACCTTTTAATATATTCAAAGAACTGTTCCCAGTCACAGGTGTGTGCTGAAAGAACTTCAAACTTCACAGTAATAAAGTGTGTTCTAAACTTCGTCAAATAGAGGCATGTGTAACCTCTACTTGTCGTGTTACTTCCAACAAATTCAACACAGTGTGAATAAATCTCCTTTATGAGTAGATGTAATAAATTATATCACCAGTTGGATACATTGACGCGACAACCGTTGGACCACTCGCCTCTTGTCTTTGGGGTTGCTGGTTGAGTCCGTCGCGCTTCTCTCACCATCTAGCTAGTAGCAGACTCTCCACTCACCCATCTAGCTAGTAGCAGACTCTCCACTCACCTATCTAGCTAGTAGCAGACTCTCCACTCACCCATCTAGCTAGTAGCAGACTCTCCACTCACCCATCTAGCTAGTAGCAGACTCTCCACTCACCCATCTAGCTAGTAGCAGACTCTCCACTCACCCATCTAGCTAGTAGCAGACTCTCCACTCACCCCTTCAATAACGCCAGACGAGTCCATTCAGGACAGAGGGGACGCCGTACACAAGGTGTTAATGAGTATTGGTCGTGATCCTTTTGTTTAAAGTGGTGACCCCAGTTGTGTGGTGAGCACCCTTTTCACCTCTTGTATATATTGTAATACCAAATGTTAATAGCAATAACAGATTGCCTTTATAAACGTTATTTCTATTTTTTCTCAAGAAGATTGAGGAACGATTTAAGTTACCATGAGTTTACATCTGAAGTCACCTTTAACAAGATTGGTGAATATAAGGCTGAAAATAAGCTTTCTATTAACGCTCTTTCTAACACAACACAACACAACACAACACAACACAACACAAACTCCCCGCTTGCCATCATCAACAATCTTCATAAAGGTGTTGGTGATAAGTACAAACAGTGTGGCAATGTTGTGGCCTTAATAACACAGGTGCGCCTCCCTAGGTAAGTCACCACCATTATTAGAAAACATGAATTTCTTTTCATAAAATAGATCATATATATATATTGTTATTTTTCCCCCGTTAATAAGTTTACATTACTTAGCGATAATAGAAACAGATATTATCACTATGTTGGTCCACGCGCATCTGTGTCCCACCTAAAATTATTGCTTAATAAAGGTAAAACATATGGTGTTACGCCTGTGGATACGCGGCAAGTGTGTGCCCCATTAAGGATGGTAGATCAGAGTCTTCGAAGAATCAAGAAGTTAAAAAAGCGATCAAAGTAAAAAAAAAAAGTATGCGATTAATCATAACTATGTGATACTGAACTCGCTGAAACAAGAAATTATTACTTTAGTTGCCTTTGATACTGAAGCTGAGACATAATAGAAAATTTTCTCTAACCCAGCAGCACACGAGTGACTGTCACCAAGAAGCTGCTAAGTACTGATTTTCTTATGATGTACTGTAACTGTAATGGTATGTAGTGAAGACGATGATTTTAATAGGAGTATTTTTCCTCAACCCCTTGAGTACGATGACCTAATACCTAGAGTCATTGCTGTGTACATTATGAGTGAAGAAACAAATGTGTTTGAGTCAAGACTAAGTGACCCTAAGTGACCGTGGCAAGCATGGCCCGACCAGCTAAACAAAGGCATGTTTGCGTCACTCTGGGAAGTTTTGTTGGTGCGTCTGTTCAACGCAAGAAAACAACAACAAAGCGTCTTGACGAGGTTCACCATGGATCCCGTTACTACAGTTGAGGCCTTGCAGGACTGTGCTATAGTTCTTCAATTGCTGAACCAAGTGAGGCGTCTGTAAAAGCCAAAGAAAAGACAGTGGGTGCGTCGTGAAGTTTCTTTAAAAGTGGTGTCGCTGGCTTGTCAAAGAAGACCCTGAATAATGATTTAATAAAACTAAAGAAGCTTTAACGTGACTAATAAATAGAAACATGTCACCGTTTTTTGCGTTATATTTTAAATTATTATTGTTTCGTGATTTATTTAAATTTTTACTTGAATATTCAACACCTAATATGAGGCTTATTTGAGCACTAACCCGGCCAGCAAAGTTCACAGTCAAACCGTTGTCCATTTTTCGCAATAGCCGAAATCCCGCTGCTTGCTGTACCATCAGGCCAGCGGCCAGCAAAACAGGCAACATGTTGGGAGGAAAGTGCCCAGTGTGCCGCTTCCTTAAAGCTTCCCACCACCACCTGACACCTCCCTCCCTTCTACCTAGCCCTGTTAATGCCCCCTGCTACCTCGCTCACTTCATGTGTCATAATTCCCGCTTCCTTCTATATCCGGTTAACGGTTTACAAATTTATTTCCGGTACTCCGTGTCTCTCACTCACATCCAGCCTTGTGTTCACTTCATGGCCTCGCTTATGTCTTATATCCGGTGCCAAAACTGTATCAGTCGGTCATGTATATCTATATATTAATTATGTTTATTATCTGGTATTTGTAAAGAACGAAATCAAGGTAAAATTATGCCCGGTCTCTGGGCAATATCCCGTTCCTCATAACCCGTCTGGAAGCTCACATTCATCACATTATCCGAGATTCCCCTCCCGTCGCTGTCTTTGTCCTTCATCTCGTCCCCTTTACTTACATATTCATCATATACCGTTCTTTCCTCTCACCCGCGTCTTTGTCCCGTATCACACCTTCTTTACCTACACCTCCGTCGAATGCTTCTCCTCTCTTGAGCCGCTACGTTTTCTCCTTAACCTTTAATGGATATCTTTCCTTTCCCTCATCCACGTCTATCCTCCTGCTGCCTCACCCTTGCTTAAATTTATTGTGCATTTTGTCCTCCACCTCCTGGTTTCCTCTCCCCTTATTCCCTCCTTCATCACATATTCAGACCTCCCTGGGCTCCGCCTGGGCACACACGACTATCTCTGTGATCTTGAGAGCCCCTCGCATCTGGTGATTAAGTCGGTCCGTCGCTCCTTGGTGGGCACAAAGACGCTCTGAAGATATGAAGGCGGGACGACGGTCACAGCTAGATTGCTCGTTCTGGCCTAGAGCACGCCGGCCATTATGATGATGAAGAACCTACCTTGTCGACACATGATGACGATGGAGGACTCGGTTTGATGACGAGGGGAGGAAAGGAAGAGGAAACTAGGGTGAATGTGCGTGTTACGGGGAGGTCTGCCCTTCTCTCATCGAAAGATTAGAAAAAATGAAACAAAAATAACACAAGTAGGGACTTCATTATCCTCACAACTGAATATGAGCGAAGAAGACTTACACACATTATGAACTACATAGAGTTTGTTGACTATTCTCTTAAGTTTGTAATACTGTACCGAGAAAAAGACGTTTAATACACATAATGAACTACATAGAGTTTGTTGACTATTCTCTTTAGTTTGTAATACTGTACCGAGAAAAAGACGTTTAATATGGATGTCTACAGCCACACACACACACACACACACACACACACACACACATATATATATATATATATATATATATATATATATATATATATATATATATATATATATATATATATATATATATATATATATATATATATATATATATAAACTTTCGTTACCTAGTCAGGTGGGACAAGAAGTGTGTGATGAACGTTTTCTTGCCTGCCCAGAAGTTACCAATCTTAGCCCTCTGTAGCCGCTCTTCGTTATGTTAATACTCTTTTATACGTTATTTGCCTGTTAAGACAGCTTTCCACTCAATAAATTCACTTTTATGCACTGGTCATTTTTTTCCTTCATTTGGTTATAACATGTTAGCCCTCGTTATGGATCATCTTAGTGTGAGAGTTAAGTAACAAGAGGGCGTAGACATTCTGAACTTGAGCTGCTAATAGTAAAGGCGAAAGAAAGCTAAGTATGGTTATATATTAAGAAACAAGTGAATAAAAAGATGGACACATAATTCTTATGTTGAATGTACGATAAAAAAAAATCTAGGTACATAAAGCACTGCTTTTAAGGGCCTGTCTACCAGAAAATGATAAGGAGGACGCGACGGAAAATAATTCTTTGTGTACTTCGGGAGAGAGATATGCAAATCTGTAAGGGATGGTGAAAAAATTGTTGCCTCGGGTGATATAAATGCAAAGTTTAGGTGAATTGTGAGGGTAGGTGGTAGTACGTGCACTACACCACACTATAGTAACACTTTTTTAGTTTTTTATTGAATATTAATTATTTCCTTTGAGTCAAGTGTGTAGATTTTACATACGGCTTTGTACTAGCAATTCATTTTCTTACTACAGGTCCTGTACAAGAACAAGTTCATCAAAATTTAGCAAAAGTTCTTTTAACTTTAAAACAAGAACTGGCCCAGGATAAGTTTAAGCTCGTTCACATAATTTTTGGGGGTAACAGGAGCCTAAAAATACGTATTTTGCGAAAGGTAGTGAAGATACAACAGACAAGTTATGAAACACAGGAACACTGTTTATAGAACTTACAAAAAGGTTACAGACATGCAGAGAGTAGAAGTGAAGGCAGTGTAAGGAATGATGCCACTCTTGCCTCTGGCGGGATATTTGTAGTTCGAGTAAAAATGGCAAAGGAAGGGGAGCTGTGTACAGAAGTCCAACACTGATATAGATCCTACATAAAAGAGTGAGAAACACAATGAATCTAGGCAGCTGAGGGTACACACTGTACGGAACAATCTGAACTGGAATGTTATCCACCAGAAGCTTGATCGTATGTCATGTGGATTGTAAAAAAGAGAAGTATCAATCTAAATTACGTCATCCTTCCATAAAATTGAGATGGGATATTGAGAGCCATTTTTGGTCGACCCATCCATATTTATTTACTACACCTTCAATCGACTTGTTCTGTTGTGGGCACTGAGTACCGGAGAGTTGGTCATCATTAACGGACATCTTAATGCTGATGAATATATAAATATTCTCAAGATTTCTCTCCTGCCTTCTGCCCCAGCATACACGCTCCCGGGATGACCTCTAACTGGTGCAAGACTGCTTCCCCATTCATACCAGCGAGGCAGTCATGAATTGAATCATTCGCTACCCTGATTTTCAGATTCTTGACTGGCCTACAGAGGAGTGCGACTGTAACGCACTTGAAAATCTTTGGGGAATTATGGCCCGAGAATGCGAGGCTTTATAGTTAGACCAGGGAGGCGGTCAAGACGAAGGTGAAAGAAGTATGGGAAAGCATCTAACGTCGGCCAGTTATCTGCATAAGCCTTGTGAACTCCCTGGCGACCCGACTGCAGGAGGCCCAATAGGGGGGGGGGGAGGGAACAAAGTATTAAGACCTTTTGGTGTAGTGTATTGGTTATATAAGTATAGAATACAAAACACAGCTGACACGTTTTTATTCCACACTTTCTCATATTTTTGCTGTATGTTGCATATAAAGTTTGTGACCAAGTTTGTGACTTGGTTATTCCACTATACTGGAAAGTTATGGTATGTAGTACATATGAAATTTGATGACAATATTTACAGATAATTTAATACTAGTAATATAGAAGTAAACAAATAGTAAATAGTTGTGTATGTGAACCAATATACCACACTGTGAGGTGGTAGGCAGCATTATCGACTGATGAAACTATTAACAATGAACAGTTGGGAATACAAAATAAATCGTATCCAATAGACATCGACGCCTGATATGTTATGGTTGTGTTGTGCCGTGTTGGTCTGGTTAACAACGGCACCACCTGTAAGGAATTAACTAGCATCAAATTTATTGTTTCTTTATAATGATGACCCCAAACCTACGTCTGCACACTAATA
>NW_024722619.1:0-15263 GCF_018991925.1 Homarus americanus | reverse complement strand
CTAGAGAGGTGCACCTGGGAGGTCAGAGGTGTAATGGAGCATCAGGAGGTGTACCTGGCAGTGTCAGAAGGTACCTGGGAGCAAGTCAGAGATGTACCTGGGAGTGTCAGAGGTACCTGGGAGTGTCAGAGGTGTACCTGGGAGTGTCAGAGGTACCAGGGAGTGTCAGAGGTGTACCTGGGAGTGTCGTGAGTACCTGGGAGGTCAGAGGTGTACCCGGGAGGCCAGAGGTGTACCTGGGAGTGTCAGAGGTGTGCCTGGGAGTGTCTGAGGTGTACCTGAGTGTTTGAGGTGTACCTGGGAGTGTCTGAGGTACCTGGGAGTGCCAGAGAAGGCTCAGGGAGGCACAGGAGCACTGGGAGGAGAGGTGAAGGTGAGTGTGAGAGGTGTACCTGGGAGTGACTGAGGTGTACCTGGGAGGTCAGAGAAACCAGGAGTTAAAGAGGTGTAGCTGGGAATGTCAGAGGTGTACCAGGGAGGCCTGGAGGTGCACCTGGGAGTGTCAGAGGTGTACCAGAGAGTTTCAGAGGAATACCTAGGAGTGTCAGGAGGTGTACCTGGGAGTGTCAGAGGTGTACCCTTGGAGACCGGAGGTTTACCTGGGAGTGTCGGAGTTCTACCTGGGAGTGTCCGGAGGGGGACCTGGGAGTGCCAGAGGTGTACCTGGGAGTATCAGAGGTGTACTCGGAGTTGTGAGGTGTACCTGGGAATGTCAGAGGTGAACCAGGAGTGTCAGTGAAGATACCTGGGAGTGTAGTGTACCTGGGAGTATCAGAGGTGTACCTGGGAATATCGGAGGTGTACCTGGGAATATCGGATTTGTACTTTGAGTCAGAGGTGTACCTGGGAGTCTCAGAGGTGAACCAGGAGTGTCAGAGGAGTACCTGGGAGGTCAGAGGAGTACCAGGGAGTGTCAGTGGAGTACCTGGGAGTCTCAAAGGTGACCTGGGAGTATCAGAGGTGTACCTGGAAATATCGGAGGTGTACCTGGGAATATCGGAGGTGTACCTGGGAGTGTCAGAGGTGTACCTGGGAGTGTCAGAGGTTACCTGGGAGTCAGAGGTACCTGGAGTGCCAGAGGTGTACCTGGGAGTGTCGAGGTGTACCTGGGAGGAGAAGTGTACCTGGGAGTGTTCGCCTGAGGTGTACCTGGCAGTGTCTGAGGTGTACCTGGCAGTGTTAGCGGTGTACCTGGGAGGCTGGGCGGTGTACCTGGGAGTGTTAGAGGTGTATCAGGGAGTGTCAGCGGTGTACCTAGGAGTGTCAGAGGTGTACCTGGGAGTGTCGGAGGTGTACCTGAGGTGAGAAGTGTACCTGGGAGTGTAAGAGGTGCACTTGGGAGTGTCTGAGGTGCACCTTGGAAAGTCTGAGGTACCGGGAGTGCCTGAAGTACCTGGCGGTGTCTGAGGTGTACCTGGCAGTGTCTGAGGTGTACCTGGCAGTGTCAGCGGTGTACCTGGGAGCAAGGCGGTGTACCTGGGAGCAGCAGAGGTGTATCAGGAGGTCAGCGTGTACTTAGGAGTGTCAGAGGTGTACCTGGGAGTGTGAGAAGTGTATCAGGGCGTGACAGAGGAGTACTGGAGGTCAGAGGTGTACCTGGGAGCAGGGGGTGGGGAGCTCAGTGGAGTACCTGGGAGGCCAGGAGGTGTACCTGGGAGGCAGAGGTGTACCTGGAAGTGTCAGAGGTGTATCTGGGAGTGTCGGACGTGTACCTGGGAGTTTCCACAGGTGTACCAGGGAATGTCAGTGAGTACCTGAGGTCAGGAGGTGTACCTGGGAGTGTCAGAGGTGTACCTGGGAATGTCAGAAGTGTATCTGGGAGTGTCGGACGTGTACCTGGGAGTGTCAGAGGTGTTCCAGGAATGTCAGTGAGTACCTGGGAGGCTGAGTGTACTGGGAGTGTCTGAGGTACTGGGAGTGTTTGAGGTGTACCTGGGAGTGTCTGAGGTGTACCTGAGAGTGCCAGAGAAGTACCAGGGAGTGTCACAGGAGTACTGCAGAGTGTGAGAGGTAGCTGCGAGTGTGAGAGGTGTACCTGGAGTGTCTGAGGTGTACCTGGGAGTGTCAGGGGAGAACCAGGAGTTAAAGAGGTGTAAAGGGAAATGCCGGTGTAACAGAGAGTTTCAGAGGAATACCTAAGAGTGTCAGAGGTGTACCTGGGAGTGTCAAAGGTGTACCTAGGAGTATCGGAGGTTTACTTGGGAGTGTCGGAGTTGTACCTGGGAGTGTCGGAGGCGGACCTGGGAGTTCCAGAGGTGTACCTGGGAGTATCAGAGGTGTACCTCGGAGTGTCAGAAGTGTACCTGGGAATGTCAGAGGTATACCAGGGAGTGTCAGTGAAGAACCTGGGAGTGTCAAAGGTGTACCTGGGAGTATCAGAGGTGTACCTGGGAATATCGGAGGTGTACCTGGGAATATCGGATTTGTACCTTTGAGTGTCAGAGGTGTACCTGGGAGTCTCAGAGGTGAACCAGGGAGTGTCAGAGGAGTACCTGGGAGGCCAGGAGGTACCAGGGAGTGTCAGTGAGTACCTGGGAGTCTCAAAGGTACCCGGAGCATCAAAGGTGTACCTGGAACACGGAGGTGTACTCTGGAATATCGGAGGTGTACTATGAGTGTCAGAGGTGTACCTGGGAGGTCAGAGGTGTACCTTGAAGTGTCAGAGGTGTACCTGGGAGTGTCAGAGGTGTACTTGGGAGTGTCGTGGAGGTGTATCTTGAGTGAGGCGGTACCTGGGAGTGTCGGAGGTGTACCTGGGAGTGTCGGAGGTGTACCTGGCAGTGTCAGCGGTGTACCTGGGAGTGTCAGAGGTATTCCAGGGAATGTCATTGGAGTACCTTGGAGTGTCAAAGGTGTACCTGGGAGTGTCAGAGGTATACCAGGTAGTGTCAGTGAAGTACCTGGGAGTCTCAAAGGTGTACCTGGGAGTATCGGAGGAGTACCTGGGAATATCGGAGGTGTACCTGGGAGTGTCTGGGCATGTACCTGGGAGTGTCAGAGGTGTACCTGGGAGTGTCAGGGGTGTATTGGGAGTGTCAGTGGAGTACCTGGGATTGTCAGAGATGTACATGGGAGTGGCAGAGGTGTACCTGGGAGTGCCAGAGGTGTACCTGGGAGTGTCA
The DNA here is from genome assembly GCF_018991925.1 of Homarus americanus. NCBI lineage: Eukaryota > Metazoa > Arthropoda > Malacostraca > Decapoda > Nephropidae > Homarus > Homarus americanus. The sequence continues at coordinate 12,141 of NW_024722619.1, read as the reverse complement.
GAGGTGTACCTGGGAGTGTCGGTGGTGTACCTGGGAGTGTAAGACGTGTACCTGGGAGTGTCGGAGGTGTACCTGGGAGTGTCGGAGGTGTACCTGGGAGTGTCAGAGGTGTACTTGGGAGTGTCAGAGGTGTACCTGGGAGTGTCAGCGGTGTACCTGGGAGTGTCTGAGGTGTACCTGGGAATGTTAGAGGTGTGCCTGGGAGTGTCAGAGGTGCACTTGTGAGTGTCATTGGTGCACCTTGGAGTGTCTGAGGTGTACCTGGAGTGTGAGGTGTACCTGGCAGTGTCTGAGGTGTACTGGCAGTGTCTGAGGTGTACCTGGCAGTGTCAGCGGTGGACCTGGGAGTGTCAGCGGTGCACCTGGGAGTGTTAGAGGTGTATCAGGGAGTGACAGAGGAGTACCTAGGAGTGTCAGAGGTGTACCTGAGAGTGTCAGAGGTGTACCTGGGAGTGTCAGAGGTGCATCTGGGAGTGTTGGACGTGTACCTGGGAGTGTCAGAGGTGTACCAGGGAATATCAGTGGAGAACTTGGGAGTGTCAGAGGTGTACCTGGGAGTGTCGGATGTGTACCTGGGAGTGTCAGGGATGTACCAGGGAGTGTCAGTGGGGTACCTGGGAGTGTCAGAGGTGTACCTGGGAATGTCGGAAGTGTACGTGGAGTGTCAGAGGTGTACCTGGCAGTGTCAGCAGTGTACCTGGGAGTGTGAGAGGAGTGCCTGGGAGTGTCTGAGGTGTACCTGGGAGGCCCAGAGGTGTACCTGGGAGTGTCAGAGGTGTACCAGGAGTGTCAGAGGTGTACCTGGGAGTGTCGGAGGTGTACCTGGGAGGTCAGAGGTGTACCTGGGAGGTCAGAGGTGTACCTGGGAGGCCAGAGGTGCCTGGGAGTGTCTGAGGTACCTGGGAGTGTTTGAGGTGTACCTGGAGTGTCTGAGGTGTATCTGGGAGTGCCAGAGAAGTACCAGGAGTGTCACAGAGTACCTGGGACTGTGAGAGGAGGCGTAGTGAGAGGTGCCTGGGAGGTCTGAGGTGTACCTGGGAGTGTCAGGAGAGAACCAGGAGCAAAGAGGTGTAGCTGGGAATGTCAGAGGTGTACCAGGGAGTGTCTGAGTGTACCTGGGAGTGTCAGAGGTGTAACAGAGAGTTTCAGAGGAATACCTAAGAGTGTCAGAGGTGTACCTGGGAGGTCAAAGGTGTACCCAGAGATGGAGGTTACTTGGGAGGCGGAGTTGTACCTGGGAAGTCGGAGGCGACCTGGGAGTTCCAGAGGTGTACCTGGAGTATCAGAGGTGTACCCGGAGTGTCAGAAGTGTACCTGGGAATGTCAGAGGCATACCAGGGAGTGTAGTGAAGACCTGGGAGTGCCAAAGGTGTACCTGGGAGTATCAGAGGTGTACCTGGGAATACGGAGGTACCTGGGAATATCGGATTTGTACCTTTGAGTGTCAGAGGTGTACCTGGGAGTCTCAGAGGTGAACCAGGAGTCAGAGGAGCACCTGGGAGTGTCAGAGGTGAACCAGGAGTGTCAGGAGTACCTGGAGTTCAAGGTGTACCCTGGGAGTATCAAAGGTGTACCTGGGAATATCGGAGGTGTACCTGGGAGTGTCAGAGGTGTACCTGGGAGTGTCAGAGGTGTACCTGGGAGGTCAGAGGTACTGGGAGTGTCGGAGGTGTACCTTGGAGTGTGAGAAGTGTACCTGGGAGTGTCGGAGGTGTACCTGGGAGTGTCGGAGGTACCTGGTAGTGTCAGAGGTGTACCTGGGAGTGCGTGTTCCAGGGAATGTCAGTGGAGTACCTGGGAGTGTCAAAGGTGTACCTGGGAGTGTCAGAGGATACCAGGGAGGCCAGTGAAGCACCTGGGAGTTCAAAGGTGTACCTGGGAGTATCGGAGGTACCTGGGAATATCGGAGGTGTACCTGGGAGTGTCTGGCATGTACCTGGGAGTGTCAGAGGTGGGAGGTCAGGGTGTACTGGGAGTGTCAGTGAGTACCTGGGATTGTCAGAGATGTACCTTGGAGTGGCAGAGGTGTACCTGGGAGTGTCAGAGGTGTACCTGGGAGTGTCAGAGGTGTACCTGGGAGTGTCGGTGATGTACCTGGGAGTGTAAGACGTGTACCTGGGAGTGTCGGAGGTACCTGGGAGTGTCGAGGTACCTGGGAGGTCAGAGGTGTACTTGGGAGTGTCAGAGGTGTACCTGGGAGTGCAGGGTGGTACCTGGGAGTGTCTGAGGTGTACCTGGGAGCAAGGAGGTGTGCCTGGGAGGTCAGAAGTCCACTTGAGGTTGCTGAAGCACCTTGGAGTGTCTGAGGTGTACTTGGGAGTGTCTGAGGTGTACCTGGCAGTGTCGGAGGTACCTAGTGTCTGAGGTGTGTACCTGGCAGTGACATGTAGGACCTGGGAATATCAGTGAGGAACCTGGGAGGTCAGAGATGTGACCTGGGAGGCCGGATGTGGCACTGGGAGGTCAGGGATGTACCAGGGAGGTCAGTGAGTATCTGGGAGCAGTCAGAGGTGTACCTGGGAGGTCGGAGGTGTATGGATGTCAGAGTGTACCTGGGAGGTCAGAGGTGTACCTGGGAGTGTCAGAGGTGCCTGGGAGTGTCTGAGGTACCTGGGAGTGCTTGAGGTACCTGGGAGTGTCTGAGGTACCGGGAGTGCCAGAGAAGTACCAGGGAGGTCACAGGAGGCCTGGGAGTGGAGAGGTGGCTACGTGAGTGTGAGAGGTGTACCTGGGAGGCCTGAGGTGTACCTGGGAGGCTGGGGAGAACCAGGGAGTAAAGAGGTGTAGCTGGGAATGTCAGAGGTGACCAGGGAGTGTCTGAGGTACCTGGGAGTCTCAGAGGTGTACCAGAGAGTTTCAGAGGAATACCTAAGAGTGTCAGAGGTGTACCTGGGAGGTCAGAGGTCTTCAGGAGCATCGGAGGTTTACCTGGGAGGTCGGAGCACTCGGGAGTGCGGAGGCGACCTGGGAGTGTCAGAGGTGTACCTGGGAGTATCAGAGTTGTACCTCGGAGTGTCAGAGGTGTACCTGGGAATGTCAGAGGCATACCAGGGAGTGTCAGTGAAGTACCTGGGAGTCTCAAAGGTGTACCTGGGAGTATCAGAGGTGTACCTGGGAATACGGAGGTGTACCTGGGAATATCGGATGGTACCTTTGAGTGTCAGAGGTGTACCTGGGAGTCCCAGAGGTGAACCAGGAGGTCAGAGGAGTACCTGGGAGGCTGGGCGTGTACCAGGAGTGTCAGTGGAGCACCTGGGAGTCTCAAAGGTGTACCTGGGAGTATCAGAGTTGTACCTGGGAAAATCGGAGGTACCTGGGAATATCGGAGGTGTACCTGGGAGCGTCAGAGGTGTACCTGGGAGGCCGAGGTGTACCTTGGAGTGTCAGAGGTGTACCTGGGAGTGTCAGAGGTGTACCTGGGAGGCCTGAGGTATCTGGGAGTGCCAGAGAAGTACCAGGAGGTCACAGGAGTGACCTGGGACTGTGAGAGGTGTAGCTGAGTGTGAGAGGTGTACCTGGGAGTGTCTGAGGTGTACCTGGGAGTGTCAGGGGAGAACCAGGAGCAAGAGGTAGCTGGGAGCGAGGTACCAGGAGTGCCTGAGGTGTACCTGGGAGGTCAGAGGTGTACCAGAGAGTTTCAGAGGAATACCTAAGAGTGTCAGAGGCCTGGGAGTGTCAAAGGTGTAACTTAGAGCATCGGAGGTTTACTTGGGAGTGTCGGAGTTGTACCTGGGAGTGTCGGAGGTGACCTGGGAGGTCAGAGGATGTACTGGGAGTATCAGAGGTGTACCTCGGAGTGTCAGAGGTGTACCTGGGAATGTCAGAGGCATACCAGGGAGTGCCGGTGAAGAACCTGGGAGTGTCAGGAGAGAGGTGTACCTGGGAATATCGGAGGTAACATGGGAATATCGGAGGGTACCTTTGAGTGTCAGAGGTGTACCTGGGAGTCTCAGAGGTGAACCAGGGAGGTCAGAGGAGACCTGGAGGTCAGAGGTGTACCAGGGAGGTCAGTGGAGTACCTGGGAGTCTCAAAGGTGTACTCACAGAGGTAACCCGAATATCGGAGGGTACCTGGGAATATCGGAGGTGCCTGCGAGTGTCGGAGGTGTACCTGGGAGGTCAGAGGTGTACCCGAGTGTCAGAGGTGACCTGGGAGGTCAGAGGTGTACTTGGGAGGTCGAAGGTGTATCTTGGAGTGTGAGAAGTGGCACTGGGAGTGTCGGAGGTACCTGGGAGGTCGGAGGTGTACCTGGCAGTGTCAGAGGTGTACCTGGGAGTGTCAGAGGTGTTCCAGGGAAGTCAGTGGAGTACCTGGGAGTGTCAAAGGTGTACCTGGGAGTGTCAGAGGCATACCAGGTGTCAGTGAAGCACCTGGGAGTCTCAAAGGTACCTGGGAGTATCGGAGGTGTACCTGAGCACGGGAGGTGTACCTGGGAGTGTCTGGGCATGTACCTGGGAGTGTCAGAGGTGTACCTGGGAGTGTCAGGGGTGTAACTTGGGAGTGGCCAGTGGAGCACCTGGGATCAGAGATGCACCTTGGAGTGGGCAGAGGTGTACCTGGGAGTGTCAGAGGTGACACCTGGGAGGCGAGAGGTGTACCTGGGAGTGTCGGTGATGTACCTGGGAGTGTAAGACGTGTACCTGGGAGTGTCGGAGGTGTACCTGGGAGTGTCGGAGGTGTACCTGGGAGTGTCAGGAGGTGTACTCTGGGAGTGCCTGGGAGGTGTACCTGGGAGCAAGCCAGCAGTACCTGGGAGTGCCTGAGGTGCACCTGGGAGTGCTGGGAGGTGTGCCTGGGAGTGTTGAACCACTTGGGAGTGCTCGGCTGGGTGCACCTTGAAAATGCCTGAGGTACCTGGGAGTGCCTGAGGTGTACCTGGCAATGTCTTGGAGGTGCACTCTGGTAGTGTCTGGAGGTGTACCACAGTGTCAGCGGTGACCTGGGAGGTTGAAGGTGCACCTGGGAGCAAGCCGGGAGGTGTATCTGGGAGTGTTGGACGTACCTGGGAGTGTCAGGAGGTGTACCAGGAATATCAGTGGAGAACTTGGGGAGTGTCAGAGGTGTACCTGGGAGTGTCGGATGTACCTGGGAGGCTGGGGACAAAATTAGGGAGGCCAGTGGAGTATCTGGGAGGTCAGAGGTGTACCTGGGAGTGTCGGAGGTGTACGTGGGATTGTCAGAGGTGTACCTGGGAGGTCAGGAGGTGTACCTGGGAGTGTCAGAGGTGTGCCCGGGAGTGTCTGAGCGTACCTGGGAGTGTTTGAGGTGTACCTGGGAGGTTCGAGGTGTACCTTGGAGTGCCAGAGAAGTACCAGGGGAGTGTCACAGGAGTACCTGGGACTGTGGAGAGGTGTAGCTGCGAGTGTGAGAGGTGTACCTGGAGTGTCTGAGGTGTACCTGGAGGTCAGGGGACACCAGGAGTTAAAGAGGAGCTGGGAATGCTCAGAGGTACCAGGGGAGTCTGAGGTACCTGGGAGTGTCAGAGGTACCAGGAGAGTTTCAGAGGAATACCTAAGAGTGTCAGAGGTGCACCTGAGCATCAAGGTGTACCTAGGAGTATCGGAGGTTTACCTGGGAGTGTCGGAGTTGTACCTGGGAGAAATGGAGGCGGACCTGGGAGGCCAGAGGTGTGGCCTGGGAGAACATCAGAGTTGTACCTCGGAGTGTCAGAGGTGTACCTGGAAATGTCAGAGGTGGTTCAGGGAGGTCAGTGAAGGAATTGGAGTCTCAAAGGTGTACCTGGGAGTATCAGAGGTGTACCTGGGAATATCGGAGGTGTACCTGGGAATATTTTGGATTTGTACCTTTGAGTGTCAGGGAGGAGTACCTGGGGAGTGTCAGCGTGTACCAGGGAAAGGCTGGGGTGTGAGTACCTGGGAGTCTCAAAGGTGCACCTGGAATATCGGAGGTGCACCTGGGAACATCGGAGGTGTACCTGGGAGGGGTCAGAGGTGCACCTGGGAGCGTCAGAGGTACCTGGGGAGGTCAGAGGTGTACCTGGAGTGTCGGGGGAGGTACCTGGGAGCAAGCGGAGGTGTACCTGGGAGTGCTGGAGGCACCTGGGAGTGTGAGAAGTGTACCTGGGATGTCGGAGGTGTACCTGGGAGCAAGCCGGAGGTACCTGGCAGTCAGCGTGTACCTGGGAGTGTCAGAGTGTGCCCAGGAAACAGGAGTACCTGGGAGTACAAGGTGTACATGGGAGTGCTGGGAGGTGTACCTGGAGCAAGTCAGAGGTATACCTGGGAGGCCGAGGTGTACCTGGGAGAAAGCCGGGAGTTGTACCTGGGAGTGTCGGAGGCGGACCTGAGTGTCAGAGGTGTACCTGGGAGTATCAGAGTTGCACCTCAGAGGTGTACCTGGGGAATGTCAGACAGGATACCCAGGGAGTGTCAGTGAAGCACCTGGGAGTCTCAAAGGTACCTGGGAGTATCAGAGGTGCAACAAATATCGGAGGCACCAAATGACGGACGGTACCTTTGAGTGTCAGAGGTACCTGGGAGTCTCAGAGAAACCAGGGAGCAACAGAGGAGTACCTGGGAGTGTTGAAAACAGGGGAGTGTTGGGGTGAGTACCTGAGTTCTCAAAGGTACCTGGGAATATCAGAGTTGTACCTGGGAAAATTCCTGGAGGTGTACCTGGGAACACGGGAGGTGTACCTGGAGTGCTGGGAGGTGTACCTGGGAGTGTCAGAGTACCTTGGAGGCCAACAGAGGTACCTGGGAGTGTCAGAGGTGTACCTGGGAGTGTCTTGAGGTGTATCTGGGAGTGCCAGAGAAGCACTCAGGGAGTGTCACAGGAGTACCTGGGACTGTGAGAGGTGTAGCTGGCGAGTGTGGGAGAGGTGTACCTGGGAGTGTCTGGAGGTGTACCTGGGAGGCCAGGGAGAACCAGGAGTTAAAGAGGTGTAGCTGGGGAATGTCAGAGGTGTACCAGGGAGTGTCTGAGGTGTACCTGGGAGGCCAGAGGTGTACCAGAGAGTTTCAGGAGGAATACCTAAGAGTGTCAGAGGTGTACCTGGGAGTGTCAAAGGTGTACCTAGGAGTATCGGAGGTTTACTTGGGAGTGTTTATTGTACCTGGGAGCAAGCCGGAGGCGACCTGGGAGTGTCAGAGGCCTGGGAGATCAGAGGTGTACCTCGGAGTGTCAGGTGTACCTGGGAATGTCAGAGGTATACCAGGGGAGGTCAGTGAAGAACTGGGAGTGCCGGGGGTACCCGGGAGCATCACTTCAGAGGTGTACCTGGGAATATCGGAGGTGTACCTGGGAATATCGGACGCAGGTACCTTTGAGTGTCAGAGGTGTACCTGGGAGTGTCAGAGGTGCACCTTGGAGGTCAGGAGGTGTACCTGGGAGTGTCAGAGGTGTGCCTCTGGGAGTGTCGAAGGTGTATCTTGGAGTGTGAGAAGTGTGGCCTGGGAGGCTTGAGGCCTGGGAGTGTCGGGAGGTGTACCTGGCAGTGTCATGGTGTACCTGGGAGTGTCAGAGGTGTTCCAGGGAATGTCAGTGAGTACCTGGGAGTGTCAAAGATGCAACGGGAGTGTCAGAGGCATACCAGGGGGTGTCAGTGCGCCCTGGGAGTCTCAAAGGTGTACCTGGGAGCACGGGAGGGCACCCAGAACACGTGGAGGTGTACCTGGGAGTGTTCGGGCATGTACCTGGGAGGCCAGAGGTGTACCTGGGAGGTCAGGGGGTGTATTGGGAGTGCTGTGAGTACCTGGGATTGTCAGAGATGCACCTGAGCAGCAGAGGTGTACTTGGGAGTGTCAGAGGTGTACCTGGGAGTGTTGTAGAGGTACCTGGGAGTGTCGGTGATGTACCACCTGGGAGTGCAAGACATGTACCTGGGAGTGTCGGAGGTGCACCTGGGAGTGTCGGAGGCAGTACCCGGGAGGTCAGAGGTGTACTTGGGAGTGTCAGAGAGGTGCACCTGGGGAGTGTCAGCGGTGTACCTGGGAGTGTTTGAGGTGGGTACCTGGGGAGTGTCAGAGGTGGTGCCTGGGAGTGTCAGAAGTCCACTTGGGAGTGTCATTGGTGCACCTGGAGTGTCTTGAGGTGTACCTGGGAGTGTCTGAGGTGTACCTGGCAATGTCTGAGGTGTACCTGGCAGTGTCTGGAGGTGTACCTGGCAGGCCAAGTGGTGGACCTGAGTAAGCCATGGTGCACCTGGGAGGCCAGAGGTGTATCTGGGAGGCTGGAAGTGTACCTGGGAGCAAGCTGAGTAAAAACAGGGAACATCAGGAGAACTTGGGAGCACAGAGGTGCAATGGAGTGTCGGAGGTGTACCTGGGAGTGTCGGAGGTGTACCTGGGAGTGTCAGGAGGTGTACTTGGGAGGTCAGAGGGTACCTGGGAGGCTGTACCTGGGAGTGTCTGAGGTGCACCCTGGAGTGCCAGAGGTGCCTGGGAGTGGCTGAAGTCCACTTGGGAGTGCTGGCCGGTGCACCTTGGAGTGTCTGAGGTACCTGGGAGTGTCTGAGGTGTACCTGGCAATGTCTGAGGTGTACCTGGTAGTGTCTGAGGTGTACCTGCAGCAGCAAGGAGGTGACCTGGGAGGCTGTGCACCTGGGAGTGTCAGAGGTATCTGGGAGTGTTGAAGTGTACCTGGGAGTGCTGAGGAGGTACCAGGAATATCAGTGGAGAACTTGGGAGGTCAGAGGTGTACCTGGGAGCCGTGGATGTACCTGGGAGGCCAGGATGTACCAGGAGGTCAGTGAGTATCTGGGAGTGTCAGAGGTGTGGGAGGTCGGAGGCATGTGGATTGTCGGAGGCACTGGGAGTGTCAGAGGTGTACCTGGGAGGTCAGAGGTGTGCCTGGGAGTGTCTGAGCACCTGGGAGTGTTTGAGGTGTACCTGGAGTGTCTGAGGGTACCTGGGAGCAGAGAAGCATTAGGAGGTCACAGGAGTACCTGGGACTGTGAGAGGTGTAGCCAGGAGTGTGAGAGAACCTGGGAGTGTCTGAGGTGTACCTGGGAGGCTGGGGGAGAACCAGGAGTTAAAGAGGGTAGCTGGGAATGTCAGAGGTGTACCAGGGAGTCTGAGGCACCTGGGAGGCCAGAGGTGTACCAGAGAGTTTCAGAGGAATACCTAAGAGTGCAGAGGTACCTGGGAGCAATGGTGCAGCCTAGAGTATCGAGGTTTACCTGGGAGGTCGGAGTTGTACCTGGGAGGCCGGAGGCGGACCTGGGAGGTGGTGAGGCCCAGAGCATCAGAGTGTACTGAGTGTCAGAGGTGTACCTGGGAATGCCAGAGGCATACCAGGAGGTCAGTGAAGTACCTGGGAGTCTCAAAGGTACCTGGACAGAGGTACCTGGGAATATCGGAGGTACCTGGGAATACGGATTTGTACCTTTGAGTGTCAGAGGTGCACCTGGGAGTCTCAGAGGAACCAGGAGGCCGAGGAGCACCTGGGAGTGTCATGTACCAGGGAGGCCAGTGGCACCTGGGAGTCTCAAAGGAACCTGGGAATATCGGAGGTGTACCTGGGAACATCGGAGGTGTACCTGGGAGCACAGAACTGAGTGTTGAGGTGTACCTTGGAGGTCAGAGGTACCTGGGAGGCCAGAGGTGTACCTGGGAGTGTTGAGGCACCTGGGAGGTGAGAAGTGTACCTGGGAGGTCGGAGGTGGCACTGGAGTGTCGGAGGTACCTGGCAGTGTCACGGTGTACCTGGGAGTGTCAGAGGTTCCCAAGGAATGTCAGTGAGTACCTGGGAGTGTCAAAGGTGTACCTGGGAGTGTCAGAGGTGTACCTGGGAGTGTCAGAGGTATACCTGGGAGGCCAGAGGTGTACCGGAGAGCTCGGAGTTGTACCTGGGAGTGTCGGAGGCGGACCTGGGAGTGTCAGAGGTGTACCTGGGAGAATCAGAGTTGTACCCCGGAGGTCAGAGGTGTACCTGGGAATGTCAGAGGCATACCAGGGAGGTCAGTGAAGTACCTGGGAGTCTCAAAGGCGTACCTGGGAGTATCAGAGGTGTACCTGGGAATATCGGAGGTGTACCTGGGAATATCGGATTTGTACCTTGAGGTCAGAGGTGTACCTGGGAGTCTCAGAGGTGAACCAGGAGGCCAGAGGAGACCTGGGAGGCCAGGCCAGGAGGTCAGTGAGTACCTGGGAGTCTCAAAACCTGGGAATATTTGTACCTGGGAAAATCGGAGGTGTACCTGGGAACACGGAGGTGTACCTGGGAGGCTGGGAGGTGTACCTGGGAGTGTCAGGAGGTGTACCTGGAGTGTCAGAGGTACCTGGGAGTGTCAGAGGTGTACCTGGGAGGTTTGAGGTGTACGGAAAAGCGATAGGCACCAGGAGTGTCACAGGAGTACCTGGGACTGTGGGAGAGGTGTAGGCGCAGGGTGAGAGGTGTACCTGGGAGTGTCTGAGGTGTACCTGGGAGAGTCAGGGGAGAACCAGGGAGTTAAAGAGGTGTAGCTGGAATGTCAGGAGGTACCAGGGAGTGTCTGAGGTGTACCTGGGAGTGTCAGAGGTGTACCAGAGTTTCAGAGAGGAATACCTAAGAGCTGCGGAGGTGTACCTGGGAGGCCAAAGGTGTACTCAGGAGTACGGAGGTTTAACTGGGAGTGTCGGAGTTGTACCTGGGAGTGCCGAGGCGGACCTGGGAGGTCAGAGGTGTACCTGGGAGATCAGAGGTGTACTCGGAGGTCAGAGGTGTACCTGGGAATGTCAGAGGTATACCAGGGAGTGTCAGTGAAGAACCTGGGAGGCCAGGGGTGTACCTGGGAGCATCAGAGGTGTACCTGGGAATATCGGAGGTGTACCTGGGAATATCGGATTTGTACCTTTTGAGTCAGAGGTACCTGGGAGTCTCAGAGGTGCACCTGGAGTGTCAGAGGTACCTGGGAGGTCAGAGGTACTTGGGAGGTCGAAGGTGTATCTTAGGTGGGAGAAGTGTACCTGGGAGTGTCGGAGGTGTACCTGGGAGTGTTGGAGGTGTACCTGGCAGTGTCAGCGGTGCCTGGGAGGTCAGAGGTGTTCCAGGGAATGTCAGTGAGCACCGGGAGTGTCAAAGGTGTACCTGGGAGTGCAGAGGCATACCAGGGGGTGTCAGTGAAGCACCTGGGAGTCTCAAAGGTGTACCTGGGAGCATCGGAGGTGCACCTGGGAATATTGGAGGTGTACCCCTGGGTGTCTGGGCATGTACCTGGGGGTGTCAGAGGGTGTGGGGTGTCAGGGTGTATTGGGGTGTCGGTGGGTGCCTGGGATTGTCAGAGATGTACCTTGGGTGGCAGAGGTGTACCTGGGAGTGTCAGAGGTGTACCTGCAGGGGTGTCAGGGTGTACCTGGGGAGTGTCGGTGATGTACCTGGGAGTGAAGACGTGTACCTGGGAGTGTCGGGGGTGTACGCAAGTGTTCGGAGGTGTACCTGGGAGTGTCAGAGGTGTGCTTAAGGGTGTCAGGGTGTACCTGGGGTGTCAGCGGTGTGCCTGGGAGTGTCTGGAGGAGGTGTGCCTGCAAGGTGGAGGGTGTGCCTGGGGTGTCAGAGATCCCTTGGGGTGTCATTGGTGCACCTTGGAGTGTCTGAGGTGTACCTGGGGGTGTCTGGGGTGTGCAGCAATGTCTGAGGTGTACCTGGTGGTGTCTGGGGTGTACCTGGGGTGTCAGGCGGGTGGACCTGGGAGTGTCAGCGGTGCACCTGGGAGTGTCAGAGAGGTGTATCTGGGAGTGTTGGAAGTGTGCCTGGGGTGTCAGAAGTGCCAGGGAATATCAGTGGAGAGGGTGTCAGAGGTGTACCTGGGAGTGTCGGATGTGTGTACCTGGGAGTGTCAGAGAGTGCTGCCAGGAGTGTCAGTGGGTATCTGGGAGTGTCAGAGGTGTACCTGGGAGTGTCGGAGGCCAGTGGTTGTCAGAGGTGTACCTGGGAGTGTCAGAGGTGTACCTGGGAGTGTGTCAGAGGTGTGCTTGGGAGTGTCTGAGTTGTACCTGGGGTGTTTGGGAGATTTATTGCCTGGGGAGTGTCTGAGAGGTGTGCCTGGGGTGCCAGAGAGTACCAGAGTGTACAGGGTACCTGGGACTGTGAGGAGGTGTGGCCTGCCCAGAGTGTGGAGGGTGTGCCTGGGGTGTCTGAGGTGTGCCTGGGGTGTCAGGGGAGGGCCAGGGGTTAAAGAGGTGTAGCTGGGAATGTCAGGG
>NW_024722618.1:5000-8953 GCF_018991925.1 Homarus americanus | reverse complement strand
AGACAAGAAGCAATATTATAAAAACATCATTTTCCGTCGTCGTCCTAAAACACTTCATGGATAAATATTTTCACTCTGATTACTGTCAAACTTTTTAGTGAATTATTAATAATTAAATTAGTCTCATATTTCAGGTTAGTCTCGTCTCTGAGGCCAAATATTTTAGGGCGTAGATAACATCTTACAAACACCACCAGAGGGCCACTTTTTTCGTCCACTCGTCCCTGGTAATCCCTGGCCGAGGACCTGTCTTGTCCTTACTGTTAGAGTATGTCTGTTTAGATTATGGACGGATTATGTCGTGGTTACATCCAAGTTATATACACAAACATATTATGCATACGTGCACACATTAAAATAAACACACACGCTCAACACACACAGTCCTTCCCTCATAGTCCTCGTGTATCAGCTCACTCCACACAACCTTCCTGCTTGAAACACTTTAAGGATCTTTGTGTAGGCAACTGTACCCCTTCTACAGGCTGTACCCTCCCCCCGTACACAGACATAATCCCACCAGACAAATCCCTCCATACAAAAGCCCACCATAGTTACCCACCAGGGAAATCCAACCATGAAAATATAAAAATGGTCTTTTAAGTTTGAGCAGTTCTTATTAATATCTTAGGCCTTTTAGGTTAGGTTAGGACAGGTTAAAGTGGCATAGGTTAGATGAGATGAGCAAAGTGAGGTGTGGGTAGGCTAGGATAGGTTAGGTTAGGATAAGTTTGATGTGATTAGGTTAGAGGATGTTAGAATGGGATAGGTTAAGGCGGATAGGTTAGCGAGGGTACAGTAGGATACGTACACATAAGGATAAGTTAAATTAGGTGAGGTTAATGGTGTTAAGGTAGGACCGTTATGGTTAGGAATGGCTAGGTGAGGTAAGGGTAAGTTAAATTAGGTTAGATGAAGTTCTTATACCATCATCCCTCCCCCCTCTCTCGTTCCCTCCCTCCTCCCCTCTTTCCCCTCCTCCCTTCTCCCCTCCTCCCTTCTCCCCTCCTCCACTCTCTCCCCTCCTCCCTTCTCCCCTCCTTCCATCCTCCCTTCCTCCCACCTCCCCCTCACATCACCCCTGACACAAGCCTGCCAGAGTTGTGCCACGTCATCTAGTCCACAGCTGCGGCTATCTGTAACAGATCTGATGTGGACCCTTGACACCCCCCTATCTCTGCAGCACCCTGACCTCCTCCATCCCTCCCCTACCACTCCCAGAACCCCTATCCACAGCCACCACCCCCTCCCCCCTCCCACCATTCTTAACCCCTCCTCGTGACTCCTGACGCAGCAGAAGGAGCCGTTGGTCTATATATCTACGTAGTGGTGGCCTGCAGGATAATGTGTCTGCATAAAGGCCTTACGTGGGTCATAAAGCGAGGTGTTTACACAGGCGCTGCTCCCTGGCCTGGCGCCGCCACTCATCACGCTCCCTAAACTGTCAGCTGCAGGCGCTAATTAGCGGAATAAATCTATAGTTTTATTGCTATTAGGTGACTTGTTGTGGTGAATTACAGCGTAACCAGTTGGTTGAGATAATGAGCTGTTAGGACTAATAAGCTTTTCTGAGACAAAAAAGCTGTTTGGGATAATCAACTGTTAATGACAATATGCTTTTAAGTACAATTAGCTGTCAAAAGCACTCAGCTGTTATGGGCAGTAAGCTGTTTTGGGCAGCAAGCTGTTGGGGACAGTAAGCTGTGAAGGACAATTAGATCACAGGAGCAATTAGCTTAACGTGATGATTAGATACGTTTATAACACCTGGCGAGGTCAATCAACTGAGACCATACAGCGGGTGTGGGAAGACATGTAAGCACCTAACGCAGGTGATCACATAATCAGGTTTACATTGAAGATTTTAATGGTGGGCGACGCCATGTACGACGAACAAAAGCCAGGCCAGTTTAAGGCTATATGAAGTTGGCTCTAACATGACCCTGGTATGACTCTTTGTTTATCTATAACATGTGATGGATAACCAAATTCCTCTCAAACACTGACCTGTGTGAGGGTGATGGCTTTAAGGTAAAAACTGTCGCCCCCTCATAAGTTAAGCTAATGGTCAATGAGACAATATAATGAGATAATGACCTGTAAGGAAGGTTTAGGTATTAGCAACACAGAGTGAAGAGCCCAAGCGTGTGACCAGCATTTATAGCGTTACGTCAGAGCCTCCACACCACGTCCTTCTGCACTTAATGATATCTGGAAGGTGTCGACTACCAGAGCAATATTAAGAAGGCTTTTGTATACACAAGTATTTACTATTGGAAAGGAACAGTATACCAGCTCCAAGTGTGACCTCCCCCGTCTCTCTCTTATAAACTTTGCCTTCCGCTACAAACAAGAAAGTCCTTTTTATCCCAACTGACTATGTAGCATGACAGGGAAGACAGTAACCTCCCTCCCCCCCCAAGCACCCTAAATACGAACCCTGATACAACCCTCAAATAGTGAGCATCAATACGCCACTATCTGATGCCTAGCCTAACCTAACCTAACTTTTATGTAATCATCATAATATTAGCCATATGTAACAACCCTTCCACCTTATTGTTTACATCAAATCCCTCGTCGGCATTTTAGGGATTACGGTAAATCCCTTACTTACATTTATCTCTTAAGTGTACCTTCTGATCATCTCGTCATGAGGGCTTCAAGGGACATTTTTTTACTATTTAGGACAACCAATTATCTTACGGAAATATTTCAGTCTTTTGGCCTCCCAGAAACAAATCTTAAATCGTTACTGTATAACAGAGTCCAAAAATGATATCTAAATATTTGGATTATGTAGCATTAAAAGTTTGATTTGTGAGCACCAAGAAGCATAAGACATCAGACCACCTGAAGATCAGCTCTCCTTCCTACCTCCCTATCAACCACCAACTCTAACCTATCCTAATCTAATAAAACTTCATCTAACATAACCTAACCTAATATAGCTAAAATTAAGCTAAACTAAACTAACTTAACCTAACATAACCTAACCTAACCCTCCCCCCAGGAAGCACAAAGGTGTTTAATCATCAGGTGAAATAAGCTGAAGGTTTAATCTTCAGTTGATCCTTTATTTATCAACATCAACTCACGACGACGTTAAGGATCTGGGCCATATATACCGTCAGTTCCTTCGTGTGGCCGCGTGGCTCTGTACACCAGCTGGAGGTCGAGGTGTAATATTTTCCTCTGGCAAACTGCGTCGGCCACTGATGATTATCCCAGACCGGTGGTGGTGGTGGTAACATGGTGGACGACATTTATCCCGTGTAAGGAAGCGTCACCATACAGTCCCCTTGTAACGTAACTTGTCATCACAAACAGGCTACAGCGAGTTTCTATATAGTTCGACCTCGGGATCACACGTTATTACACATGCAGACAGGCACTGTTAGATGCACAATACTTAAGACTTGTTACGACGGGAGTTAAAGGCAAAAATATACATACTGCGCATTATTTACGAGTTAGAGGGCAGCTGCGCCTCTCGTGCGCCAATAACAAGGCTATCTGATGCAGCCCAAACACCACAATGTATAATCATACTTGGAGGAGGCTGTTTATATTACTGCCTTAGAGAACTGGCAATGGTTTATTATTGGCAATAAAATAAATGTTTATGAATGCCTATAATTAAATAAAAAATATACTTTGTGTGACCTTGGCGATCATGCTGAAAATCTAGCCCATAAACTGTCGTATGTATGTATGTATGTATGTATGTATGTATGTATGTATGTATGTATGTATGTATGTATGTATGTATGTATGTATGTGTGTATGTATGTATGTATGTATGTATGTGTGTATGTATGTATGTATGTATGTATGTATGTATGTATGTATGTATGTATGTGTGTGTGTATGTATGTATGTTAAAAACCGTAGGTACAGGACTATCTTTATATAAAATATACATAAATACTTAATAAATACGTCGGTGTCAC
>NW_024722618.1:0-2500 GCF_018991925.1 Homarus americanus | reverse complement strand
GTGACAGTGTAGGGAGCAGTGTTTACTGGGAGTGAATACACTGATTTATTACATGTTATTGATAATTTTTACAATGGTTGGGACTGGGCTGTTCTTATAGCGATCAGTTCGTGCACGTATGGGCTGGATGCGGTTGTGGTGTCGAACAGCAATTCTCGGACAGGGGATCTCAGGTGGTAGTAGGGGCCGGTGTCGGGGATGGTGTAGAAGCTTCTTACCAAATTTGCAGATGAGGCCGTGGTGATGGTCAGAGAGAGTCGAAAGGGTCAGTGTGTTGAGCGCTTCTTGATATGTGGAGTAGGAAGGGGAGAGAATAATCTTGCATGCCCTCTTTTGCACTTTTTCTAGGTGTTTACGTTGTGTGGCATTTAGGGAGGAATACCAGGTGGGGGAGGCATAGGTGAGCTTGGGAAGTATGAATGTTGTGTATACACTGAGGAGCTTCAGTGCGGAACCTGAGGACTTGGAGTCGGCGTAGGAGGTGGAGACGGAAACTGGAGGATTTGATAACTTCACTGACGTGTGGTTTCTAATTTAGTTTGTTGTCTATGTTGACGCCGAGGAGCTTCGTGGAATCTAAAACCTGGAGTGTGTTCAGACCTAGAGTAATGGAAGGAGGTGGGACAATGTCGGAGGAGAGGTTGATGTGCATAACCATGGTTGTTGGTGGCCCAGTTTTGGTGACTGTTCAATAAATCCTGAAGGGCGGTATAGGCTGTGTGTGTGTGTGTGTGTGTGTGTGTGTGTGTGTGTGTGTGTGTGTGTGTGTGTGTGTGTGTGTGTGTGTGTGTGTGTGTGTGTGTGTGTGTGTGTGTGTGTGTGTGTGTGTGTGTGTGTGTGTGTGTGTGTGTGTGTGTGTCTTTTATCACCATCAATGTCCCTAATTTACAACCATGCCAAAAAATAACACACATTCACAGTAAAAATAAACATTCTATCTACTACTAACACCACCAACAACAACAACAACAAACAACAACAACAAACAACAAACAACAACAACAACAAGACATTACGTAACTATAACCAAAATCTCCTTGGGGTAATTATTACAAGGGAAAAAAGACCTAGTTTCCTAATAGGTATAGAGGGGGAGGCCGAGATCCTAATTACTAGACAGACAAAAGTGGTGGATTGCTTTACGGTGAGAGAGCTTTATTGGTGGGCCGTCTTGTGAGGTGTGAGATTGATTACACCTGAGAGAGAGAGAGAGAGAGAGAGAGAGGAAAATGGATAGAAAGGAAGTGAGAAGGAACACACTGAAGGATAGAATAAAAACACAGTGAGACAAACTTAACCTAACCTAACCTAACCTAACCTAACCTAACCTAACCTAACCTAACCCAACCTTATGAAATCTGTCAGTTGTTGTATCTCTCCAGGGACCATATCTCTTAACATCTCTCATTGCATCCCAGTCTCCCCCTCCCCCCCACCTCTCCCTCCCCCTCCAGCTCCCTCCCAACTCTCCTCCCTCCCCCCTGCCCCTTCCTACCCTCCTCCCTCCTCCCTCCTCTACCCTCCCCCTCTCTACCCTCCCCTTCCCACCCTCCCCCTCCTCCAGCCCCTCCCAACTCCTCCTCCTCCTCTTCCTTGTTCCCTCCTCCCACCTCCCTCCTCCTACCCTCCTCCTACCTCCTCCCACCTCCCCCACTCCTAATTCTCCCACCTCACCCTCTCACCCACTAATATCTCACTTAACCATTATCTTATTTTTTCTTAGTTTTTTTTTTAAAGTATAAATATGATTAATCACTAAAGTCACAACTCTGCTCCAACAACTAACTGATTTTTTTTTCTTCATTTTGTTTTTGTTTATAAAGTCATAAATCTTGGTAATGTAGGCGTTTGGTCAGCTCAGTGCCACCCAACTTATTGACCTCCTGTTGTGCCACCAATCTTTAATGACCTCTTATTTCATCTGACCCCATGACGTCATAATCCAGTTGAGCTCATGACGTCATAATCCAGTTGACCTCATGACGTCATAATCCAGTTGAGCCCATGACGTCATAACCCAGTTGACCTCATGACGTCATAATCCAGTTGACCTCATGACCTCATAACCCAGTTGACCTCATGACCCCTCATTAACCCTCATGATTTACCTGCAGCGCCTCATTACTCACACAGTTAATGAGGCTGGCAGGTAGAGACTTTAAATCAAGGCAGAATCATACATAGTTAACCATTTACTAATTTACGGAGAAAAATTTGGTATTTTTGCTGGAGAAAATTTGTGGTTGTAAATGTTAATTCCGTCGGGGTGTGAGGGTGTGAGTCTGTCGGGGTGTGAGGTGTGTGTCGGGGTGTGAGGGGTGTTTGCTTGTCGGGTGTGAGGGTGTTTGTTTGTTAGGGTGTAAGGTGTGTGTTAGTCGGGGTGTGAGGGTGTGAGTCTGTCGGGGTGTGAGGGTGTGAGTCTGTCGGGGTGTAAGGGTGTTTGTCTGTCGGGGGTGTAAGGGTGTGAGTCTGTCGGGGTGTAAGGGTGTTTGCTTCTTTG
>NW_024722617.1:0-7789 GCF_018991925.1 Homarus americanus | reverse complement strand
AAATAATAAAAGCATAAATAATACAAACAAAATCAATTAATATGTTTTTTTATTATTTTTGAATATCAGAAATATTGGTTCAGCGCTTCTTGTTGTTCTTTGTCTTTTTCCCGGTGAAGATGTAGTCTCCCCATGGCAGGTACTGGTCCTTTTGTACATGGCAGAAAGTGGTAGTTTCCTTCTTCTTCTTGTTGTTTTGGGTCTTTGTGTGTTTTGTGGTCTGCAGTTTGTTAGATCGGGGGCCCTTCTCCTTCACCTGGCGAGCCTTCACCTCCACCTTTGACACCTTCGAAACAGTGCGTCGGAACACCATTGTGATGTACTGACACTAACAGCTCTCTCACTGAGGTCAAATCAAAATTTGACCTTACAGAAAGAATTACGGTTTAATAAGGTTGGAATTTAAAGAAATTGACAACAAAATGAAGCTCTGTCTTTCACTATAGTGATGAGGGATGGTGTTGTAGAGATGATGGATGGTGTTATAATATGTAGTGATGATGGATGGTGTTATATGTAGTGATGAAGGATGGCATTATATGTAGTAATGATGGATGGTGTTATATGTAGTGATGATTGGAGGGTAATATATGTAGTGATGATGGATGGTGTTATATATAGTGATGATGCATGATGTTATATGTAGTGATGATGGTTGGTGTTATATGTAGTGATGCTGGATGGTGTTATATGTAGTGATGATGGAGAGGGTTATATGTAGTGATGATGGATGATGTTATATGTAGTGATGATGGGTGGTGTTATATGTAGTGATGTTGGATGGTGTTATATGTAGTGATGATGGATGACATTATATGTAGTGATGATAGGATGGTTCTATATGTAGTGATGATGGATGGTTTTATATGTAGTGATGATGGATGGTGTTATATGTAGTGATGATGCATGATGTTATATGTAGTGATGATGGTTTGTGTTATATGTAGTGATGCTGGATGGTGTTATATGTAGTGATGATGGATAGAGTTATACGTAGTGATGATGGATGATGTTATATGTAGTGATGATGGGTGGTGTTATATGTAGTAATGTTGGATGGTGTTATATGTAGTGATGATAGATGATATTATATGTAGTGATGATAGGTTGGTTTTATATGTAGTGATGATGGATGGTGTTATATGTAGTGATGATGCATAATGTTATATTTAGTGATGATGGGTGGTGTTATATGTAGTGATGCTGGATGGTGTCATATGTAGTGATGATGGATGGAGTTATATGTAGTGATGATGGATGATGTTATATGTAGTGATGATGGGTGGTGTTATATGTAGTGATGTTGGATGGTGTTATATGTCGTGGTGGATGGTTCTATATGTAGTGATGGTGGATGGTGTTATATGTAGTGATGGTGGATGGTGTTGTATGTAGTGATGATGGATCGTGTTATATGTAGTGATGATGGATAGTGTTATATGTAGTGATGATGGATAGTGTTATATATAGTGATGATGATGGATGGTGTTATATGTAGTGATGATGGATGTTGTTATGGCGAAAGAAGAAGGATGGTGCTAGTGAAGATTGTGGAAGTGAGATGAATGAAGATTGTGGAAGGAGATGTAGTGAAGATTGTGAAGGAGATGCGAAGATTGGTGAAGGAGATGTGGTAAAAGATTGTGAAGGAGATGTAGTGAAGATTGTGAAGGAGATGTAGTGAAGATTGTGGAAGGAGATGTAGTGAAGATTGTGAAGGGAGATGTAGTGAAGATTGTGAAGTAAGATGTGGTAAAGATTGTGAAGTGAGATGTAGTGAAGATTGTGAAGTGAGATGTAGTGAAGATTGTGAAGTGAGATGAAGTGAAGATTGTGAAGTGAGATGTAGTGAAGATTGTGAAGTGAGATGTAGTGAAGATTGTGAAGTGAGATGTAGTGAAGATTGTGAAGGAGACAAATATGCAAAGACAAGATGTAGTAAGATGAAGCAAGGAAGATTGTGAAGTGAGATGTAGTGAAGATGTGAAGTGAGATGTAGTGTTATTGTGAAGTGAGATGTAGTGAAGGTTGTGAAGTGAGATATAGTGAAGATTGTGTAGTGAGATGTAGTGAAGATTGTGAAGTGAGATGTAGTGAAGATTGTGAAGTGAGATGTAGTGAAGATTGTGAAGTGAGATGTAGTGAAGATTGTGAAGTAAGAAGTGGTAAAGATTGTGAAGTAAGATGTGGTAAAGATTGTGAAGTGAAATGTAGTGAAGATTGTGAAGTGAGATGTAGTGAAGATTGTGAAGTGAGATGTAGTGAAGATTGTGAAGTGAGATGTAGTGAAGATTGTGGTGTGAGATGTAGTGAAGATTGTGAAGTGAGATGTAGTGAAGATTGTAAAGTAAGATGTAGTGAAGATTGTAAGGAGATGTAAAGATGAAGTGAGAGAAGATTAGAAGTAAGATGTGTAAAGATTGTGAAGTGAGATGTAGTGGAAGATTTTGAAGAGAGATGGGTGAAGATTGGGTGAAGGAGATGAAGACAGAAGTAAGATGTAAAGACAGAAGTGAGATGAGAAAAGATTGTGAAGTGAGGTATAGTGAAGATTGTGAAGTGAGATGTAGTGAAGATTGTGAAGTGAGATGTAGTGAAGATTGTGAAGTGAGATGTAGTGAAGATTGTGAAGTGAGATTTGGTGAAGATTGTGAAGTGAGATGTAGTGAAGATTGTGAAGTGAGATGGAGTTAAGATTGTGAAGTGAGATGTAGTGAAGATTTTTAAGTGAGATGTAGTGAAGATTGTGAAGTGAGATGTAGTGAAGATTGTGAAGTGAGATGTAGTGAAGATTGTGAAGTGAGATGTAGTGAAGATTGTGAAGTGAGATGTGGTGAAGATTGTGAAGTGAGATGTAGTGAAGATTGTGAAGTGAGATGTAGTGAAGATTGTGAAGTGAGATGTAGTGAAGATTGTGAAGTGAGATGTAGTGAAGATTGTGAAGTGAGATGTAGTGAAGATTGTGAAGTAAGATGTAGTGAAGATTGTGAAGTAAGATGTAGTGAAGATTGTGAAGTGAGATGTAGTGAAGATTGTGAAGTGAGATGTAGTGAAGATTGTGAAGTGAGATGTAGTGAAAATTGTGAAGTGAGATGTGGTGAAGATTGTGAGGTGAGATGAAGTGAAGATTGTGAAGTGAGATGAAGTAAAGATTGTGAAGTGAGATGTAGTGAAGATTGTGAAGTGAGATGTGGTGAAGATTGATAGAGTGAGATGTAGTGAAGATTGTGAAGTGAGATGTAGTGAAGATTGTGAAGTGAGATGAAGTAAAGATTGTGAAGTGAGATGTAGTGAAGATTGTGAAGTGAGACAGTGAAGATTGTGAAGGGAGATGCAGTGAAGACAGAAGTGAGATGCAGAAGATTGTAAGATGTAGAAGATTGTAAGGGAGATGAAAACATGAAGGGGAGAGAAGATTGTGAAGGAGACGAAGTGAAGACAGAAGTGAGATGTAGAAGATTGTAAGTGAGATGTAGGGAAGATTGTAAGGAGATGTGGTAAGATTGTGGGAGGAGATGTAGTGAAGATTGTGAAGTGAGATGTAGTAAGATTAGAAGTGAGATGTAGTGGTACTGTGAAGTGAGATGTAGTGAAGATTGTGAAGTGAGATATAGTGAAGATTGTGAAGTGAGATGTAGTGAAGATTGTGAAGTGAGATGTAGTGAAGATTGTGAAATAAGATGTAGTGAAGATTATGAAGTGAGATGTAGTGAAGATTGTGAAGTGAGATATAGTGAGGATTGTGAAGTGAGATGTAGTGAAGATTGTGAAATAAGATGTAGTGAAGATTATGAAGTGAGATGTAGAGAAGATTGTGAAGTGAGATATAGTGAAGATTGTGAAGTGAGATGTAGTGAAGATTGTGAAGTGAGATGTAGTGAAGATTGTGAAGTGAGATGTAGTGAAGAGAAATGTAGTGAAAATTGTGAAGTGAGATGTGGTGAAGATTGTGAAGTGATATGTAGTGAAGATTTTGAAGTGAGATGTAGTGAAGATTAGTAGAAGAGATGTAGTGAAGATTGTGAAGTGAGATGTAGTGAAGATTGTGGAAGAGATGTAGAGATTGTGAAGAGATGGTGTGAAGATTGTGAAGTGAGATGGTGAAGATTGTGAAGTGAGATGTAGTGAAGATTGTGAAGGAGATGTAGTGAAGATGAAGTGAGATGTAGGCAAGATTGTGAAGTGGAGATGTAGTGAAGATTGTGAAGTGAGATGTAGTGAAGATTGTGAAGTGAGATGTAGTGAAGATTGTGAAGTGAGATGTGGTGAAGATTATGAAGTGAGATATAGTGAAGATTGTGAAGTGAGATGTAGTGAAGATTGTGAAGTGAGATGTAGTGAAGATTGTGAAGTGGGATGTAGTGAAGATTGTGAAATGAGATGTAGTGAAGATTGTGAAGTGAGATGTAGTGAAGATTGTGAAGTGAGATGTAGTGAAGATTGTGAAGTGAGATGATGTGAAGATTATGAAGTGAGATGTCGTGAAGATTGTGAAGTGAGATGGAGTGAAGATTGTGAAGTGAGATGTAGTGAAGATTGTGAAGTGAGATGTAGTGAAGATTGTGAAGTGAGATGTAGTGAAGATTGTGAAGTGAGATGTAGTGAAGATTTTGAAGTGAGATGCAGTGAAGATTGTGAAGTGAGATGCAGTGAAGATTGTGAAGTGAGATGTGGTGAAGATTGTGAAGTGAGATGTAGTGAAGATTGTGAAGTAAGATGTGGTAAAGATTGTGAAGTGAGTTGTAGTGAAGATTGTGAGGTGAGATGTAGTGAAGATTGTGAAGTGAGATGTAGTGAAGATTGTGAAGTGAGATGTAGTGAAGATTGTGAAGTGAGATGTAGTGAAGATTGTGAAGTGAGATGTAGTGAAGATTGTGAAGTGAGATGTAGTGAAGATTGTGAAGTGAGATGTGGTGAAGATTATGAAGTGATATGTAGTGAAGATTGTGAAGTGAGATGTAGTGAAGATTGTGAAGTAAGAAGTGGTAAAGATTGTGAAGTAAGATGTGGTAAAGATTGTGAAGTGAGATGTAGTGAAGATTGTGAAGTGAGATGTAGTGAAGATTGTGAAGTGAGATGTAGTGAAGATTGTGAAGTGAGATGTAGTGAAGATTGTGAAGTGAGATGTAGTGAAGATTGTGGAGTGAGATGTAGTGAAGATTGTGGAGTGAGATGTAGTGAAGATTGTGAAGTGAGATGTAGTGAAGATTGTGAAGTAAGATTATAAAGTAAACTGTAGTAATTGAGGTTAAACGAACGCGGGTTATTCTGTAGTGTATCCGTGTCTTGTTAACGTGGAACCAACATGTCGGTGGTTCTCAATATAGATATGTTATTTTGCCGGGAATTTCTGTCAAAACGAAATATGAATCAACCATATTTAGCCTAAATTAACCTAGCGGCTTTATTATATATTCTAAGGTGTTTAAGTTGGATAGATCAGATCAGGTTAGGTAAAGTCAGGTTGGGTTAGGTTAGGTTAGTTTTGTTAATTTTGCCAGTTAGAGGCTAGTTTATTGTGCCCCCATACTCATCCTGTGAGCGGTAGTGCAAAGAGATTACAAAGTGGTGTTAGATGAGGTAGGTGGTTAAGTTAAGTTTCAATAGGTTAGGTTAGATTACGTCAGGTTGGGTTAAGTTAGGTTAGGTAGGTAATAAGTAGATAGGTTACGGTCGGTAGGTGGGAAAGTTAGGTTTGATTAGGTTAGCTTATGTCAGACTGGGAGGTTAGGTTCGATTATGTCAGGTTAGGTTCGATTATGTCAGGTTAGGTTCGATTATGTCAGGTTAGGTTAGATTACGTCAGGTTAGGTTAGATTATGTCAGGTTAGGTTAGATTATGTCAGGTTAGGTTAGATTATGTCAGGTTAGGTTAGATTATGTCAGGTTAGGTTAGATTATGTCAGGTTTGGTTAAATTATGTCAGGTTAGGTAAGTAGGTGGAGGTGGGTAAAAAAGGTTAGGTTAGGTCGGCAGGTTTTAGTGTAGGAGCTTAAGTAATCCCGTAAAAATTTCATGTTAATTTTTGACACCATACATCGTAATAATCCTTATAAACTATGTTAAGGAACTGTGGTGTAATTTTTTCTGAACGGTTTATTATAAGTTTTATGCCATTAAAGAAGTTTTATCAAAGAGCGGCGTAATGAACCACAGACGTATTACTATTAACTCCTAAGTAACTTAAAACATGACTAATAACCTATGAACATGTAGTATTATATCATTACAATTTAACGTAATATATTATGAATGCTGTTATAATATCTTAAGTGTGTTACAAACATGGCTGCTCATATATGCCATCCTGTCTCTGGCAAAGAAGAGATTGCAGTCAGTAAAATTAATTGCTAAAGACAAATACTGGAAATTAAACATATACTTATTACCATTATCTGAAAAGCTTAGAACCACCGTTTTATATTTATTAAAAGTTTGTAGTGTTATACATCATGTGTATACAAGTCACAAGTTATTATTAACGACATTGCTTCAGTCCTCGTCATCAGAGTCTTCTGTGTACAACAGAATCCTTCAACTTGTTTAGGCATTTCTCATCATCTGCTTGACAGTTACACATCTCGGTGCATGTCATGCTATTCTTTCTGATTCTTTCTGTATGAACATGACAATGATCCACATTTCCTGACGCAACATCCACATTTAACAAGTTCTGTGATTGCATCTGGAGCTGGTGGTTGGTCTGATATTACTAGTATGAAACAGTCATTGTCAATCTTCCAGCCATGCTCTAATTGTGAAAGCATTTCACTGTCTGCATCACAAGACCACAGAAGAGCTTGATACCTTCCTCTCAATATATGATACTTTAGAGTTGCTGCAGTCGCTGGTAGTTCTCCAGCTTCTGCCTGCGTTATCTTGAAGAGATGCCATCTAAGTTTTGACAGTTTAGTGAAATTCATTCATGGACAGTAGAGCTTAAATACAAATTCCTCTAGACCAATATACATGTCTGCTGGAGGGCATTTGGTCTACTTAGCATCTTGAATGCATCTAAGACTTTTGTGTTAGATTTCATCAAAGTGCTCCAACATGCTTTCTTTCCTTTGCCAACAAATTTTCCAATGCAGTCAGATCCTGTGAAGGCATGGAAACCTGTAAGGCTCTCTGCCCAATGTGTCGTCGCTCACCAGTTCCTGTTATCATACTTGTATTTTCTCCAAGTTGAGGCTGCTTTTATATGCCAAACACATCAGTGTCTGGTGACTTGATATGCACAGTGCTGCCCTTCTGTGATGCATATACTGTATGTCCTGCTTAAGTTCTATAACTTGTGATAGCAATTTGATGGTTGAAGTCTTATTTGCTGCTTTCCACGACAGCAGATTAACCTTGGACAGCTTTTCCCAGATGCTCAATGGACCAACAATACGTTCCTTGACAAAATTTTCATAATTTTGTCTTCCAACTTCATATGCACATAGATTGTCATATTTGGCATTTTCTGACATTACAGCTCCAGTTACCAAGTTTATAAGAGCATCATTTTCCTGGGATTACAGTTACCAATAACATTGTGTAGCTTCTGTACATCAGCATATTGACAGCTGACAATAGCTGTAGAGAGCTCATGGTATTCTGTTCTTTTGTAATCTTTATGAGTTTGATATTTTATGTAATGAACTTAATTTGAAAACCCAAATGGTAGTATATGATCTTTTATCACCTTAGACACTCTGTGCGTCATGCCTCTCAAGTGATTTTTTTCCTCTCTTACTTCTCTGGACAAATATGACCTTTATCCCATCAGAAAAAATATCACCATATA
>NW_024722616.1:0-26162 GCF_018991925.1 Homarus americanus | reverse complement strand
AACATCCATCATCACTGCATTTACCACCAACCATCCTCACT
Organism: Homarus americanus; assembly: GCF_018991925.1. Lineage (NCBI taxonomy): Eukaryota > Metazoa > Arthropoda > Malacostraca > Decapoda > Nephropidae > Homarus > Homarus americanus. The sequence goes on along the minus strand of NW_024722616.1, from coordinate 26,121 downwards.
ACATGTAACGCAACCCATCATCACTACGTAAACATCAACCATCATCACTACATATAACACCAACCATCATCACTCCATATAACACAACCCATTGTCACTACATAAACATCAACCATCATCACTACATATAACACCAACCATCATATCTACATATATCACCACCCATCATCACTACATATAACACAACCCATCGTCACTACATAAACATCAACCATCATCACTACATGTAACACCAACCATCATCACTACATATAACACAACCCATTGTCACTACATAAACATCAACCATCATCACTACAAATAACACCAACAATCATACCTACATATATCACCACCCATCGTCACTACAAATAACACAACCCATCGTCACATCATAATCATCAACCACCATCACTACATATAACACCAACCATCATCACTACATGTAACACAACCCATCATCACTACATAAACATCAACCATCATCACTACATATAACACCAACCATCATCACTCCATAAAACCACAACCCATTGTCACTACATAAACATCAACCATCATCACTAAATATGACACCAACCATCATACCTACATATATCACCACCCATCGTCACTACATACAACACAACCCATCGTCACTACATAAACATCAACCATCATCACTACATATAACACCAACCATCATCACTACACATAACACAACCCATCGTCACTACATATAACACCACCCATCATCACTACATATAACACAACCCATCGTCACTACATAAACATCAACCATCATCATTACATATAACACCAACAATCATCAGTACATATAACACAACCCATCGTCACTACATATAACACCATCCATCATCACTACATATAACACCAACCATCATCACTACATGTAACACATCCCATCATCACTACGTAAACATTAACCATCATCACTACATATAACACCAACCATCATCACTCCATATAACACAACCCATTGTCACTACATAAACATCAACCATCATCACTACATATAACACCAACCGACATACCTACATATATCACCACCCATCGTCACTACATATAACACAACCCATCGTCACTACATAAACATCAACCATCATCATAACATATAACACCAACCATCATCACTACATACAACACAACCTATCGTCACTACATAAACAACAACCATCATCACTACATATAACACCAACCATCATCACTACATATAACACCACCCATCGTCACTACATATAACACAACCCACCATCATTACATATAACACCACCCATCATACCTACATGTAACACCACCCATCGTCACTACATATAACACCATCCATCATCACTACATATAACACCAACCATCATCACTACATATAACACAACACATTGTCACTACATAAACATCAACCATCATCACTAAATATAACACCAACCATCATACCTACATATATCACCACCCATCGTCACTACATATAACACAACCCATCGTCACTACATAAACATCAACCATCATCATAACATATAACACCAACCATCATCACTACATACAACACAACCTATCGTCACTACATAAACACCACCCATCGTCACTACATATAACACCATCCATCATCACTACATATAACACCACCCATCGTCGCTACATATAACACAACCCACCATCATTACATATAACACCAACCATCATACCTACATATAACACCACCCATCGTCACTACATATAACACAACCCATCGTCACTACATATAACACAAACCATCATCACTACATATAACACAACCCATCGTCACTACATTAACATCAACCATCATCACTACACATAACACCAACCATCATCAGTACATATAACACAACCCATCGTCACTACATATAACACCATGCATCATCACTACATATAACACCACCCATTATCACTACATATAACACTGCCCTTCGTCACTTACATAAACATCAACCATCATCACTACATATAACACCAACCATCATACCTACATATAAGACCACCCATCGTCACTACATATAACACCAACCATCATCACTACATATAACACTACCTATCGACACTACGTAAACATCAACCATCATCACTACATATAACTCCACCCATCGTCACTGCATATATCACAACTTATCGTCAGTACATATAACACCATCCAGCATCACTACATATAACACCAACCATCATCACTCCATATAACACAACCCATTGTCACTACATAAACATCAACCATCATACCTACATATAACACCAACCATCATCACTACATATAACACCACCCATCGTCACTACATATAACACAACCCATCATCACTACATATAACACCAACCATCATAACTACATATAACACCACCCATCGTCACTACATGTAACACAACCCATCGTCACTCCATATAACACAACCATCATCACTACATATAACACAACCCATCGTCACTACATAAACATCAACCATCATCACTACATATAATACCATCCATCATCACTACATATAACACCAAGCATCATCACTATATATAACACAACCAATTGTCACTACATAAACATCAACCATCATCACTACATATAACACCAACCATCATACCTACATATATCACCACCCATCGTCACTACATATAACACAACCCATCGTCACTACATAATCATCAACCATCATCACTACATATAACACCAACCATCATCACTACATACAACACAAGCTATCGTCACTACATAAACATCAACCATCATCTCTACATATAACACCACCCATCATCACTACATATAACTCAACCCATTGCCCCTACATAAACATCAACCATCATCACTACATATAACACCAACCATCATCACTACATATAACACCACCCATTATCACTACTTATAACATTGCCCTTCGTCACTTACATAAACATCAACCATCATCACTACATATAACACCAACCATCATACCTACATATAACACCACCCATCGTCACTACATATAACACAACCCATCGTCACTACATATAACACCAACCATCATCACTACATATAACACAACCTATAGTCACTACATAAACTTCAACCATCATCACTACATATAGCTCCACCCATCGTCACTACATATAACACAACTTATCGTCACTACATATAACACCATCCATCATCACTACATATAACACCAACCATCATCAGTACATATAACACAACCTATCGTCACTACATATAACACCATCCATCATCACTACATATAACACCACCCATCATCACTCCATATAACACAACCCATCGATACTACATATAACACAACCTATCGTTAATACATATAACACCATCCATCATCACTACATATAACCCCAACCATAATCACTACATATAACACCACCTATCGTCACTACATATAACACAACCCATCGTCACTACATAAACATCAACCATCATCACTACATGTAACACCAACCATCGTCAGTACATATAACACAACCCATCATCACTACATATAACACCACCCACCATCACTACATAAAACGCAACCCATCATCACTTACATAAACATCAACCATCATCACTATATATAACACCATCCATCATTACTATATATAACACCAACCATCATCACTACATATAACACAACCCATCGTCACTACATATAACATCAACCATCATCACTACATATAACACCAACCATAATCACTACATATAACACAACCCATCGTCTCTACATAAATATCAACCATCATCACTACATATAACACAACAAATCGTCACTACATAAACATCAACCATCATCACTACATATAACACCAACCATCATCACTACATATAACCCCACGCATCGTCACTACATAAACATCAACCATCCTCACTACATATAACACCACCCATCATCACTCCATATAACACAACCCATCGACACTACATATAACACAACATATCGTTAATACATATAACACCATCCATCATCACTACATATAACAACCAACCATAATCACTACATATAACACCACCTATAGTCACTACATATAACACAACCCATCGTCACTACATAAACATCAACCATCATCACTACATGTAACACCAACCATCGTCAGTACATATAACACAACCCATCATCACTACATATAACACCACCCACCATCACTACATATAACGCAACCCATCATCACTTACATAAACAGCAACCATCATCACTATATATAACACCATCCATCATTACTATATATAACACCAACCATCATCACTACATATAACACAACCCATCGTCACTACATATAACACCAACCATCATACCTACATATAACAACACCCATATCTACATATAACACAACCCATCGTCACTACATAAACATCAACCATCATCACTACATATAACACAACATATCGTCACTACATAAACATCAACCATCATCACTACATATAACACCAACCACCATCACTACATATAACCCCACCCATCGTCACTACATAAACATCGACCATCATCACTACATATAACACAACCCATCGTCACTACATAAACATTAACCATCATCACTACATATAACACCAACCATCATCACTACATACAACACAACCCATCATCACTACGTAAACATTCATCACTACATATAACACCAACCATCATCAATCCATATAACACAACCCATTGTCACTACATAAACATCAACCATCATCACTACATATACCACCAACCATCATACCTACATATATCACCACCCATCACACATATAACACAACCCATCGTCACTACATAAACATCAACCATCATCACTACATATAACACCAACCATCATCAGTACATATAACACAACCCATCGTCACTACATATAACACCATCCATCATTACTACATATAACACCAACCATCATCACTACTTGTAACACAACCCATCATCACTACGTAAACATCAACCATCATCACTACATATAACACCAACCATCATCACTCCATATAACACACCAATTGTCACTACATAAACATCAACCATCATCACTACATATAACACCAACCATCATACCTACATATAACACCAAGCATTATCACTATATATACCACAACCCATTGTCACTACATAAACATCAACCATCATCACTACATATAATACCAACCATCATACCTACATATATCACCACCCATCGTCACTAGATATAACACAACCCATCGTCACTACATAATCATCAACCATCATCACTACATATAACACCAACCATCATCACTAGATATAACACCACCCATTATCACTACATATAACACTGACCTTCGTCAATTGCATAAACATCAACCATCATCACTACATATGACACCAACCATCATACCTACATTTAACACCACCCATCGTCACTACAGATAACACCACCCATCGTCACTATATATAACACCAACCATCATCACTACATATAACACAACCTATCGTCACTACATAAACTTCAACCATCATCACTACATATACCTCCACCCATCGTCACTACATATAACACAACTTATCGTCACTACATATGACACCATCCATCATCACTACATATAACACCAACCATCATCAGTACATATAACACAACCTATCGTCACTACATATAACACCATTCATCATCACTACATATAACACCACCCATCATCACTCCATATAACACAACCCATCGACACTACATATAACACAACCTATCGTTAATACATATAACACCATCCATCATCACTACATATAACACCAACCATAACCACTACATATAACACCACCCATCGTCACTACATATAACACAACCCATCGTCACTACATAAACATCAACCATCATCACTACATGTAACACCAACCATCGTCAGTACATATAACACAACCCATTATCACTACATATAACACCACCCACCATCACTACATATAACGCAACCCATCATCACTTACATAAACATCAACCATCATCACTACATATAACACCATCCATCATTACTATATATAACACCAACCATCATCACTACATATAACACAACCCATCGTCACTACATATAACATCAACCATCATCACTACATATAACACAACATATCGTCACTACATAAACACCAACCATCATCACTACATATAACACCAACCATCATCACTACATATAACACAACCCATCGTCACTACACATAAACATCAACCATCATCACCATATAACACCAACCATCATCAGTACATATAACACAACCCATCGTCAATACATATAACACCAACCATCATACCTACATATAACACCACCCATCATCACTACATATAAGACAACCCATCGTCACTACATAAAACATCAACCATCATCACTACATATAACACAACCCATCGTCACTACATATAACACCAACCATCATCACTACACATATAACATAAACCCATCGTCACTACATAAACATCAACCATCATCACTACACATAACACCAACCATCATCAGTACATATAACACAAACCCATCGTCACTACATATAACATCAACCACTACCACTACATATAACACCAACCATCATCACTACATATAACATCAACCACCATCACTACATATAACACAACCCATCGTCACTACATAAACATCAACCATCATCACGACACATAACACCAACCATCATCAGTACATATAACACAACCCATCGTCACTACATATAACACCATCCATCATCACTACATATAACATCAACCACCATCACTACATATAACACAACCTATTGTCACTACATAAACATCAACCATCATCACTACATATAACACCAACCATCATACCTACATATATTACCACCCATCGTCACTACATATAACACAACCCATCGTCACTACATAATCATCAACCATCATCACTACATATAACACCAACCATCATCACTACATACAACACAACCTATCGTCACTACATAAACATCAGCCATCATCACTACATATAACACCAACCATCATCACTACATATAACACCACCCATCCTCACTACATATAACACAACCCATCATCACTACATATAACACCAACCATCATACCTACATATAACACCACCCATCGTCACTACATATAACACAAACTCCATCGTCACTACATATAACACCAACCATCATCACTACATATAACACAACCCATCGTCACTACATAAACATCAACCATCATCACTACATATAACACCAACCATCATCAGTACATATAACACAACCCATCGTCACTACATATAACACCATAAGTCATCACTACATATAACACCAACCATCATCACTACATATAACACAACACCATTGTCACTACATAAACATCAACCATCATCACTACATGTAACACCAACCATCATCAGTACATATAACACAACCCATCATCACTACATATAACACCACCCACCATCACTACATATAATGCAACCCATTATCACTTACATAAACATCAACCATCATCACTAAATATAACACCAACCATCATCACTACATGTAACACAACCCATCATCACTACGTAAACATCAACCATCATCACTACATATAACACCAACCATCATCACTCCATATAATACAACCCATTGTCACTACATAAACATGAACCATCATCACTACATATAACACCAACCATCATACCTACATATATCACCACCCATCGTCACTACATATAACACAACCCATCGTCACTACATAAACATCAACCATCATCACTACATATAACACCAACCATCATCACTACATATAAGACCACCCATCGTCACTACATATAACATCAACCATCATCACTACATATAACACCAACCATCATCACTACATATAACACAACCCATCGTCTCTACATAAACATCAACCATCATCACTACATAAACACCAACCATAATACCTACATATAACACCACCCATCAATACATATAGCACAACATATCGTCACTACATAAATATCAACCATCATCACTACATATAACACCAACCATCATCACTACATATAACCCCACCCATCGTCCCTACATAAACATCAACCTTCTTCACTACATATAACACAACCCATCGTTACTACATAAACATCAACCATCATCACTACATATAACACCAACCATCATCACTACATGCAACACAACCCATCATCACTATGTAAACATTCATCACTACATATAACACCAACCATCATCACTCCATATAACACAACCCATTGTCACTACATAAACATCAACCATCATCACTACATATACCACCAACCATCATACCTACATATATCACCACCCATCGTCACTACATATAACACAACCCATCGTTACTACATAAACATCAACCATCATCACTACATATAACACCAACCATCATCAGTACATATAACACAACCCATCGTCACTACATATAACACCATCCATCATTACTACATATAACACCAACCATCATCACTACATGTAACACAACCCAACATCACTACGTAAACATCAACCATCATCACTACATATAACACCAACCATCATCACCACATAAACATCAACCATCATCACTACATATAACACCAACCATCATACCTACATATATCACCACCCATCGTCACTACATATAACACAACCCATCGTCACTACATAAACATCAACCATCATCACTACATATAACACCAACCATCATCACTACATATAAGACCACCCATCGTCACTACATATAACATCAACCATCATCACTACATATAACACCAACCATCATCACTACATATAACACAACCCATCGTCTCTACATAAACATCAACCATCATCACTACATAAACACCAACCATAATACCTACATATAACACCACCCATCACTACATATAGCACAACATATCGTCACTACATAAATATCAACCATCATCACTACATATAACACCAACCATCATCACTACATATAACCCCACCCATCGTCCCTACATAAACATCAACCTTCATCACTACATAGAACACAACCCATCGTTACTACATAAACATCAACCATCATCACTACATATAACACCAACCATCATCACTACATGTAACACAACCCATCATCACTATGTAAACATTCATCACTACATATCACACCAACCATCATCACTCCATATAACACAACCCATTGTCACTACATAAACATCAACCATCATCACTACATATACCACCAACCATCATACCTACATATATCACCACCCATCGTCACTACATATAACACAACCCATCGTTACTACATAAACATCAACCATCATCACTACATATAACACCAACCATCATCAGTACATATAACACAACCCATCGTCACTACATATAACACCATCCATCATTACTACATATAACACCAACCATCATCACTACATGTAACACAACCCATCATCACTACGTAAACATCAACCATCATCACTACATATAACACCAACCATCATCACTCCATATCACACAACCCATTGTCACTACATAAACTTCAACCATCATCACTACATATAACACCAACCATCATACCTACATATATCACCACCCATCGTCACTACATATAACACAACCCATCGTCACTACATAAACATCAACCATCATCACTACATATAACACCAACCATCATCATATTATTACAAACACCACCCATCGTCACATATAACACAACCCATCGTCACTCCATATAACCCCAACCATCATCACTACATATAATATCAACCATCATCACTACATATAACACCAAGCATTATCACTATATATAACACAACCCATTGTCACTACATAAACATCAACCATCATCACTATATATAATACCAACCATCATACCTACATATATCACCACCCATCGTCACTAGATATAACACAACCCATCGTCACTACATAATCATCAACCATCATCACTACATATAACACCAACCATCATCACTACATACAACACAACTTATCGTCACTACATAAACATCAACCATCATCAATACATATAACACCAACCATCATACCTACATATATCACCACCCATCGGCACTACATAAACAACAACCATCATCACTACATATAACACAACCCATCGTCACTACATAAACATCAACCATCATCAATACATATAACACCAACCATCATACCTACATATATCACCACCCATCGGCACTACATAAACAACAACCATCATCACTACATATAACACAACCCATCGTCACTACATAATCATCAACCATTATCACTACATATAACACCAACCATCATCAGTACATATAACACAACCCATCGTCACTACATATAACACCATCCATCATCACTACATATAACACCACCCATCATCACTACATATAACACAACACATTGTCACTTCATAATCATCAACCATCATCACTACATATAACACCAACCATCATCACTACATATAACACCACCCATCGTCACTACATATAATACAACCAATCATCACTACATATAACACCAACCATCATACCTACATATAACACCACCCATTGTCACTACATATAACACAACCCATCGTCACTACATATAACACTAACCATCATCACTACATATAACACAACCCTTCGTCACTACATAAACATCAACCATCATCACTACACTTAACACCAACCATCATCAGTACATATAACACAACCCATCGTCACTACATATAACACCATGCATCATCACTACATATAAAACCACCCATTATCACTACATATAACACTGCCCTTCGTCACTTACATAAATATCAACCATCATCACTACATATAACACCAACCTATCGTCTACCATAAACATCAACCATCATCACTAAGTTAGTTATAACCCACCCATCGTCAGCCAAGGACATAACACAACCCATCGTCACAACATAAACATCAACCATCATCACTACATAAAAAACCAACCATCATCAGTACATATAACACAAACCATCGTCACTACATATAACACCATCCATCATCACTACATATAACACCAACCATCATACCTACATATAACACCACCCATCGTCACTACATATAACACAACCCATCGTCACTACATATAACACCAACCATCATCACTACATATAACACAACCCATCTTCCCGACATAAACATCAACCATCATCACTACATATAACACCAACCATCATCAGTACATATAACACAACCCATCGTCACTACATATAACACCATCCATCATCACTACATATAACACCAACCATCATCACTATATATAACACAACCCATTGTCACTACATAAACATCAACCATCATCACTACATATAACACCAACCATCATACCTACATATATCACCACCCATCGTCACTACATATAACACAACCCATCGTCACTACATAATCATCAACCATCATCACTACATATAACACCAACCATCATCACTACATACAACACAAGCTATCCTCACTACATAAACATCAACCATCATCACTACATATAACACCAACCATCATCACTACATATAACTCAACACATTGTCCCTACATAAACATCAACCATCATCACTACATAAAACACCAACCATCATCACTACATATAACACCACCCATTATCACTACATATAACACTGCCCTTCGTCACTTACATAAACATCAACCATCATCACTACATATGACACCAACCATCATACATACATATAACACCACCCATCGTCACTACATATAACACATCCCATCGTCACTACATATAACACCAACCATCATCACTACATATAACACAACCTATCGTCACTACATAAACTTCAACCATCATCACTACATATAACTTCACCCATCGTCACTACATATAACACAACTTATCGTCACTACATATAACACCATCCATCATCACTGCATATAACACCAACCATCATCAGTACATATAACACAACCTATCGTCACTACATATAACACCATCCATCATCACTACATATAACACCACCCATCATCACTACATATAACACAATCCATCGACACTACATATAACACAACCTATCGTTAATACATATAACACCATCCATCATCACTACATATAACACCAACCATAATCACTACATATAACACCACCCATCGTCACTACATATAACACAACCCATCGTCAATACATAAACATCAACCATCATCACTACATGTAACACCAACCATCGTCAGTACATATAACACAACCCTTCATCACTACATATAACACCACCAACCATCACTACATATAACACAACCCATCATCACTTACATAAACATAAACCATCATCACTACATATAACACCATCCATCATTACTATATATAACACCAACCATCATCACTACATATAATACAACCCATCGTCACTACATATAACATCAACCATCATCCCTACATATAACACCAACCATAATCACTACATATAACACAACCCATTGTCCCTACATAAACATCAACCATCATCACTACATATAACACCAACCATCATCAGTAAATATAACACAACCCATCGTAACTACATATAACACCATCCATCATCACTACATATAAGATCAACCACCTCACTACATATAACACAACCCATTGTCACTACATAAACAACAACCATCATCACTACATATAACATAAACCATCATACCTACATATATCACCACCCATCGTCACTACATATAACACAATCCATCGTCACTACATAATAATCAACAATCATCACTACATATAACACCAACCATCATCACTCCATGTAACACAACCCATCATCACTACATAAATATCAACCATCATCACTACATATAACACCAACCATCATCACTCCGCCTTAAACACAGCCATTGTCTTTCCATGAAGCGCGAGACCATCATTGCTACTTATAGCACCAGCCATCATGCCACCATATCACCACCCATCGTCACACCATATAACCCCACAACCCATCGTCACTACATAAAGCAGCAGCCATCATCTGCGCTACATATAACACACCATGCATCATCACTACATATAACACCACCCATCGTCACCACATAACACAACCCATCATCACTTTACATATATTACCACCCATCATCACTACATATAACACAACCCATCGATCACACCATATAACCCACAACCTATCACGTTAATGCAAATAACACCATCCATCATCACTTTACATATAAGCACCAACCATAATCCTTTCATATATCTGCCCATCGTCACTACATAGCACAACCCATCGTCACTACACCAAGCATCAACCATCATCACAGCATATAACACCAGCCATCATCCTCCATATAACACCAACCCATTGTCACTACATAAGCATCAACCATCATCACTACATATAACACCAACCATCATCACTACATATGTATGCCCATCGTCACTATATATAACACAACCCATCATCACTACATATAACACCACCCACCATCACTACATATAACGCAACCCATCATCACTTACATAAACATCAACCATCATCACTACATATAACACCATCCATCATTACTATATATAACACCAACCATCATCACTACATATAACACAACCCATCGTCACTACATATAACATCAACCATCATCACTACATATAACACCACCAATCATCACTACATATAACACAACCCATCGTCTCTACATAAACATCAACCATCACCATTACATAAACACCAACCATCATACCTACATATAACACCACTCATCACTACATATAACACAACCCATCGTCACTTCATAAACATCAAAAATCATCACTACATATAACACAACATATCGTCACTACATAAACATCAACCATCATCACTACATATAACACCAACCATCATCACTACATATAACCCCACCCATCGTCACTACATAAACATCAACCATCATCACTACATATAACACAACCCATCGTCACTACATAAACATCAACCATCATCACTATATATAACACCAACCATCATCACTACATGTATCACAACCCATCATCACTACGTAAACATCAACCATCATCATTACATATAACACCAACCATCATCACTCCATATAACACAACCCATTGTCACTACATAAACATCAACCATCATCACTACATATACCACCAACCATCATACCTACATATATCACCACCCATCGTCACTACATATAACACAACCCATCGTCACTTCATAAACATCAACCATCATCACTACATATAACACCAACCATCATCACTACATATAACACCACCCATTGTCACTACATATAACACAACCCATCATCACTACATATAACACAACCCATCGTCACTACAAATAACACCAACCATCATCACTACATATAACACAACCCATCGTCACTACATAAACATCAACCATCATCACTACATATAACACCAACCATCATCAGTACATATAACACAACCCATCGTCACTACATATAACACCATCCATCATCACTACATATAACATTAACTATCATCACTACATATAACACAACCCATTGTCACTACATAAACATCAACCATCATCACTACATATAACACCAACCATCATACCTACATATATCACAACCTATCGTCACTACATAAACATCATCCATCATCACTACATATAACACCAACCATCATCACTACATATAACACCACCCATCGTCACTACATATAACACAACCCATCATCACTACATATAACACCAACCATCATACCTACATATAACACCACCCATCGTCACTACATATAACAAAACCCATCGGCACTACATAAACAACAAACATCATCACTACATTTAACACAACCCATCATCACTACATAAACATCAACCATCATCACTACATATAACACCAACCATCATCAGTACATATAACACAACCCATCGTCAATACATATAACACCATCCATCATCACTACATATTACACCAACCATCATCACTACATATAACACAACCCATTGTCACTGCATAAACATCAACCATCATCACTACATATAACACCAACAATCATACCTACATATATCACAACCCATCGTCACTACATATAGCAATACCCATCGTAACTACATAGTCATCAACCATCATCACTACATATAACACCAACCATCATCACTACATATAACACAACCTATCGTCACTACATAAACATCAACCATCATCACTACATATAACACCAACCATCATCACTGCATGTAACACCACCCATCAACACTACATATAACACAACCCATCATCACTACATATAACACCAACCATCATACCTACATATAACACCACCCATCGTCACTACATATAACACAACCCATCGTCACTGCATATAAAACCAACCATCATCACTACATATAACACAACCCATCGTCACTACATAAACATCAACCATCATCACTACATATAACACCAACCATCATCAGTACATATAACACAACCCATCGTCACTACATATAACACCATCCGTCATCATTACATATAACACCAACCATCATCACTTCATATAACACAACCCATTGTCACTACATAAACATCAAACAACATCACTACATATAACACCAACCATCATACCTACATATATCACCACCCATCGTCACTACATATAACACAACCCATCGTCACTTCATTATCATCAACCATCATCACTACATATAACACCAACCATCATCACTACATGTAACACAACCCATCATCACTACGTAAACATCAACCATCATCACTACATATAACCCCAACCATCATCACTCCATATAACACAACTCATTGTCACTACATAAACATCAACCATCATCACTACATATAACACCAACCATCATACCTACATATATCACCACCCATCGTCACTACATATAACACAACCCATCATCACTACATAATCATCAAACATCATCACTACATATAACACCAACCATCATCACTATATATAACACATCCCATCGTCACTACATAAACATCAACCATCATCACTACATATATCACCAACAATCATACCTACATATATCACAACCCATCGTCACTACATATAACAATACCCATCGTAACTACATAGTCATCAACCATCATCACTACATATAACACCAACCATCATCACTACATATAACACAACCCATTGTCATCCTCATATAAACATCAACCAACATCACTACATATAACACCAACCATCATAATACCTACATATATCACCACCCATCGTCACTACATATAACACAACCTATCGTCATTTATTATCAACCAATACTACATATAACACCAACCATCATACCTACATATAACACCACCCATCGTCACTACATATAACACAACCCATCGTCACTACATATAACACCAACCATCATCACTACATATAACACAACCCATCGTCATCACATAAACATCAACCACCATCACTACATATAACACCAACCATCATCAGTACATATAACACAACCCATCGTCACTACATATAACAACATCCATCATCACTGCATTTACCACCAACCATCCTCACTACATGTAACGCAACCCATCATCACTACGTAAACATCAACCATCATCACTACATATAACACCAACCATCATCACTCCATATAACACAACCCATTGTCACTACATAAACATCAACCATCATCACTACATATAACACCAACCATCATATCTACATATATCACCACCCATCATCACTACATATAACACAACCCATCGTCACTACATAAACATCAACCATCATCACTACATGTAACACCAACCATCATCACTACATATAACACAACCCATTGTCACTACATAAACATCAACCATCATCACTACAAATAACACCAACAATCATACCTACATATATCACCACCCATCGTCACTACAAATAACACAACCCATCGTCACATCATAATCATCAACCACCATCACTACATATAACACCAACCATCATCACTACATGTAACACAACCCATCATCACTACATAAACATCAACCATCATCACTACATATAACACCAACCATCGTCACTACATATAACACAACCCATCATCACTACATATAACACAAACAATCGTCACTACATATAACACCAACCATCATCGCTACATATAACGCAACCCATTATCACTTACATAAACATCAACCATCATCAATACATATAACACCAACCATCATCACTACATGTAACACAACCCATCATCACTACGTAAACATCAACCATCATCACTACATATAACACCAACCATCATCACTCCATATAACACAACCCATTGTCACTACATAAACATGAACCATCATCACTACATATAACACCAACCATCATACCTATCATATATCAACACCCATCGTCACTACATATAACACAACCCATCGTCACTAGATAAACATCAACCATCATCACTACATATAACACCAACCATCATCACTACATATAACACAACCCATCGTCTTTACATAAACATCAACCATCATCACTACATCAACACCAACCATCATACCTACATATAACACCACCCATCACTACATATAACACAACCCATCGTCACTACATAAACATCAACCATCATTACTACATATAACACAACATATCGTCACTACATAAACATCAACCATCATCACTACATATAACACCAACCATCATCACTACATATAACCCCACCCATCGTCACTACATAAACATTAACCATCATCACTACATATAGCACAACCCATCGTCACTACATAAACATCAACCATCATCTCTACATATAACACCAACCATCATCACTACATGTAGCACAACCCATCATCACTACGTAAACATTCATCACTACATATAACACCAACCATCATCACTACATATAACACAACCCATCGTCACTACATAAACATCAACCATCATCACTACATATAACACCAACCATCATCACTATATATAACACCACCGTCACTACATATAACACAAATCCATCGTCACTACATATAACACCATCCATCATCACTACATATAACATCAACCATCATCACTACATATAACACAACCCATTGTCACTACATAAACATCAACCATCATCACTACATATAACACCACAAACCATCACTACATATAACGCACCCATTATCACTTACATAAACATCAACCATCATCACTACATATAACACCAACCATCATCACTCCATGTAACACAACCCATCATCACTACCTAACATCAACCATCATCACTACTTATAACACCAACCATCATACCTACATATATCACCACCCATCGTCACTACATATAACACAACCCATTGTCACTACATAAACATCAACCATCATCACTACATATAACACCAACCATCATCACTACATATAACACCACCCATCGTCACTACATATAACACAAACCATCATCACTACATATAACACCACCCATCATCACTACATTTAACACAACCCATCGTCACTACATATAACACAACCTATCGTTAATACAAATAACACCATCCATCATCACTACATATAACACCAACCATAATCACTACATATAACACCACCCATCGTCACTACATATAACACAACCCATCGTCACTACATAAATATCAACCATTATCACTACATATAACACCAACCATCATCACTACATGTATCACAACCCATCATCACTACGTAAACATCAACCATCATCACTACATATAACACCAACCATCATCACTCCATATAACACAACCCATTGTCACTACATAAACATCAACCATCATCACTACATATAACACCAACCATCATCACTACATATAACACCACCCATCGTCACTACATATAACACAACCCATCATCACTACATATAACACCACCCATCATACCTACATATAACACAACTCATCGTCACTACATATAACATCAACCATCATCACTACAAATAACACCATCCATCATTACTATATATAACACCAACCATCATCACTACATATAACACAACTCATCGTCACTACATATAACATCAACCATCATCACTACAAATAACACCAACCATCATCACTACATATAACACAACCCATCGTCTCTACATAAACATCAACCATCACCACTACATGAACACCAACCATCATACCTACATATAACACCACCCATCGTCATACATATAACACAACCCATCGTCACTACATAAACATCAACAATCATCACTACATATAACACCAACCATCATCACCACATATAACACCACCCATTGTCACTACATATAACACAACCCATCATCACTATCACTACGCCGCTTTAGCCCATCATCACTACATATAACACCACCCATTGTCACTACATATAACACAACCCATCATCACTACATATAACACAACCCATCGTCACTACAAATAACACCAACCATCATCACTACATATAACACAACCCATCGTCACTACATAAACATCAACCATCATCACTACATATAACACCAACCATCATCAGTACATATAACACAACCCATCGTCACTACATATAACACCATCCATCATCACTACATATAACATTAACTATCATCACTACATATAACACAACCCATTGTCACTACATAAACATCAACCATCATCACTACATATAACACCAACCATCATACCTACATATATCACAACCTATCGTCACTACATAAACATCATCCATCATCACTACATATAACACCAACCATCATCACTACATATAACACCACCCATCGTCACTACATATAACACAACCCATCATCACTACATATAACACCAACCATCATACCTACATATAACACCACCCATCGTCATTACATATAACACAACCCATCGGCATTACATAAACAACAACCATCATCACTACATATATCACAACCCATTATCACTACATAAACATCAACCATCATCACTACATATAACACCAACCATCATCAGTACATATAACACAACCCATCGTCAATACATATAACACCATCCATCATCACTACATATAACACCAACCATCATCACTACATATAACACAACCCATTGTCACTGCATAAACATCAACCATCATCACTACATATAACACCAACAATCATACCTACATATATCACAACCCATCGTCATTACATATAACAATACCCATCGTAACTACATAGTCATCAACCATCATCACTACATATAACACCAACCATCATCACTACATATAACACAACCCATCGTCACTACATATAACACAACCCATCATCACTACATATAACACCAACCATCATACCTACATATAACACCACCCATCGTCATTACATATAACACAACCCATCGGCACTACAAAAACAACAACCATCATCACTACATATAACACAACCCATCATCACTACATAAACATCAACCATCATCACTACATATAATAAAACCCACATGCACACATATAATACAAACCCATCGTCACCATTGGTAATACTAACCATCATCATTTGCCATAACAACCGCATTGTCACTATATAAACATCAATCCATCAATATAATAACAACCATCATCATATACATCCCATTTCGTCACCACATATAACACCATCCATCACTATAGCAACACCACCCATTATCACTACATATAACACTGCCCTTCGTCACTTACATAAACATCAACCATCATCACTACATATAACACCAACCATCATACCTACATATAACACCACCCATCGTCACTACATATAACACAACCCATCGTCACTACATATAACACAACCCATCGTCACTACATAAACATCAACCATCATCACTACATATAACACCAACCATCATCATTACATATAACACAACCCATCGTCACTACATATAACACCATCCGTCATCACTACATATAACACCAACCATCATCACTACATATAACACAACCCATTGTCACTACATAAACATCAACCATCATCACTACATGTAACACCAACCATCATCAGTACATATAACACAACCCATCATCACTACATATAACACCACCCACCATCACTACATATAACGCAACCCATTATCACTTACATAAACATCAACCATCATCACTACATATAACACCAACCATCATCACTACATGTAACACAACCCATCATCACTACGTAAACATCAACCATCATCACTACAAATAACACCAACCATCATCACTCCATATAACACAACCCATTGTCAATACATAAACATGAACCATCATCACTACATATAACACCAACCATCATACCTACATATATCACCACCCATCGTCACTACATATAACACAACCCATCGTCACTACATACACATCAACCATCATCACTACATATAACACCAACCATCATCACTACATATAACACCACCCATCGTCACTACATATAACATCAACCATCATCACTACATATAACACCAACCATCATCACTACATATAACACAACCCATAGTCTCTACATAAACATCAACCATCATCACTACATAAACACCAACCATCATACCTACATATAACACCACCCATCACTACATATAACACAACCCATCGTCACTACATAAACATCAACCATCATTACTACATATAACACAACATATCGTCACTACATAAACATCAACCATCATCACTACATATAACACCAACCATCATCACTACATATAACCCCACCCATCGTCACTACATAAACATTAACCATCATCACTACATATAACACAACCCATCGTCACTACATAAACATCAACCATCATCACTACATATAACACCAACCATCATCACTACATGTAACACAACCCATCATCACTACGTAAACATCCATCACTACATATAACACCAACTATCATCACTCCATATAACACAACCCATTGTCACTACATAAACATCAACCATCATCACTACATATACCACCAACGATCATACCAACATATATCACCACCCATCGTCACTACATATAACACAACCCATCGTCACTACATAAACATCAACCATCATCACTACATATAACACCAACCATCATCACTACATATAACACCACCCATCGTCACTACATATAACACAACCCATCATCACTACATATAACACAACCCATCGTCACTACATATAACACCAACCATCATCACTACATATAACACAACCCATCGTCACTACATAAACATCAACCATCATCACTACATATAACACAACCTATCATCACTACATAAACATCAACCATCATCACTACATATAACACCAACCATCATCAGTACATATAACACAACCCATCGTCAATACATATAACACCATCCATCATCACTACATATAACACTAACCATCATTACTACATATAAAACAACCCATTGTCACTACATAAACATCAACCATCATCACTCCATATAACACCAACAATCATACCTACATATATCACAACCCATCGTCACTACACATAACAACACCCATCGTAACTACATAGTCATCAACCATCATCACTGCATATAACACCAACCATCATCACTACATGTAACACAACCCATCATCACTACATAAACATCAACCATCATCACTACATATAACACCAACCATCATACCTACATATATCACCACCCATCGTCACTACATATAACACAACCCATCGTCACTACATAATCATCAACAATCATCACTACATATAACACCAACCATCATACCTACATATATCACCACCCATCGTCACTACATATAACACAACCCATCAGCACTACATAAACATCAACCATCATCACTACATATAACACCAACCATCATCACTACATATAACACCACCCATCATCACTACATATAACACAACCCATCATTACTACATATAACACAACCCATCGTCACTACATATAACACCAACCACCATCACTACATATAACACAACCCATCGTCACTTACATAAACATCAACCATCATCACTACATATAACACCATCCAACATTACTACATATAACACAACGTATCGTCATTACATAAACATCAACCATCATCACTACATATAACACCATCCATCATTACTATATATAACACCAACCATCATCACTACATATAACACAACCCATCGTCACTGCATATAACATCAACCATCATCACTACATATACACCAACCATCATCACTACATATAACACAACCCATCGTCACTACATAAACATCAACCATCATCACTACATATAACACCAACCATCATATCTACATATATCACCACCCATCGTCACTACATATAACACAACCCATCGTCACTACATAATCATCAACAATCATCACTACATATAACACCAACCATCATCACTACATGTAACACAACCCATCATCACACCATAAACATCAACCATCATCACTACATATAATACCAACCATCATCACTCCATATAACACAACCCATTGTCACTACATAAACATGAACCATCATTACTACATATAACACCAACCATCAAACCTACATATATCACCACCCATCGTCACTACATATAACACAACCCATCAGCACTACATAAACATCAACCATCATCACTACATATAACACCAACCATCATCACTACATATAACACCACCCATCGTCACTACATATAACACAACCCATCATCACTACATATAACACCACACATCATCACTACATATAACACAACCCATCGTCACTACATATAACACAACCTATCGTTAATACAAATAACACCATCCATCATCACTACATATAACACCAACCATAATCACTACATATACCACCACCCATCGTCACTACATATAACACAACCCATCGTCACTACGTAAACATCAACCATCATCACTACATATAACACCAACCATCATCACTACATGTATCACAACCCATCATCACTACGAAAACATCAACCATCTCTCACTACATATAACACCAACCATCATCACTCCATATAACACAACCCATTGTCACTACACAAACATCAACCATCATCACTACATATAACACCAACCATCATCACTACATATAACACCACCCATCGTCACTTCATATAACACAACCCATCATCACTACATATAACACCACCCACCATCACTACATATAACGCAACCCATCATCACTTACATAAACATCAACCATCATCACTACATATAACACCATCATCATTACTATATATAACACCAACCATCATCACTACATATAACACAACCCATCGTCACTACATATAACATCAACCATCATCACTACATATAACACCAACCATCATCACTACATATAATACAACCCATCATCTCTACATAAACATCAACCATCACCACTACATAAACACCAACCATCATACCTACATATAACACCACCCATCACTACATATAACACAACCCATCGTCACTACATAAACATAAAAAATCATCACTACATATAACACAACATATCGTCAGTACATAAACATCAAACATCATCACTACATATAACACCAACCATCATCACTACATATAACCCCACCCATCGTCACTACGCAAGCATCAGCCATCATTCACTACATATAACGCAACCCATCGTCACTACGCCAAGCATCAGCCATCATCACTACATATTACCGGCCATCATCGCACCATGTATCACAACCCGTAATACTACGTAAACATCAGCCATCATCACTGCATATAGCACCCAGCCATCATCCTCCGCATATGCTTCCTGACCCATTGTCACTTTCACGCAAACCATCAACCATCATCACTGCATATACCACCGCCATCATACTACCATATCACCCATCGTCGCTACATATAACTGTACATCGTCACTACGCCAAGCATCAGCCATCATCCACTACGCCATAACACCAACCATCGTCACTATATATAACACAACCCATCGTCACTACATATAACACAACCCATCGTCACTACATATAACACCAACCATCATCACTACATATAACACAACCCATCGTCACTACATAAACATCAACCATCATCACTACATATAACACCAACCATCATCAGTACATATAACACAAACCATCGTCACTACATATAACACCATCCGTCATCACTACATATAACACCAACCACCATCACTACATATAAGACAACCCATTGTCACTACATAAACATCAACCATCATCACTACATATAACACCAACCTTCATACCTACATATATCACCATCCGTCATCACTACATATAACACCAACCACCATCACTACATATAAGACTACCCATTGTCACTACATAAACATCAACCATCATCACTACATATAACACCAACCTTCATACCTACATATATCACCACCCATCGTCACTACATATAACACAACCCATCGTCACTTCATAATCATCAACCATCATCACTACATATAACACCAACCATCATCACTACATGTAACACAACCCATTGTCACTACATATAACACAACCCATCATCACTACATATAACACCACCCACCATCACTACATATAACGCAACCCATCATCACTTACATAAACATCAACCATCATCACTACATATAACACCATCCATCATTACTATACATAACACCAACCATCATCACTACATATAACACAACCCATCGTCACTACATATAACATCAACCATCATCACTACATATAACACCAACCATCATCACTACATATAACACAACCCATCGTCTCTACATAAACATCAACCATCACCACTACATAAACACCAACCATCATACCTACATATAACACCACCCATCACTACATATAACACAACCCATCGTCACTACATAAACATAAAAATCATCACTACATATAACACAACATATCGTCACTACATAAACATCAACCATCATCACTACATATAACACCAACCATCATCACTACATATAACCCCACCCATCGTCACTACATAAACATCAACCATCATCACTACATATAACGCAACCCATCGTCACTACATAAACATCAACCATCATCACTACATATTACACCAACCATCATCACTACATGTATCACAACCCATCATCACTACGTAAACATCAACCATCATCACTACATATAACACCAACCATCATCACTCCATATAACACAACCCATTGTCACTACATAAACATCAACCATCATCACTACATATACCACCAAGCATCATACCTACATATATCACCACCCATCGTCACTACATATAACACAACCCATCGTCACTACGAAGCAACTAATGTCACTACATATAACACCAACCATCATCACTACATATAACACCACCCATTGTCACTACATATAACACAACCCATCATCACTACATATAACACAACCCATCGTCACTACAAATAACACCAACCATCATCACTACATATAACACAACCCATCGTCACTACATAAACATCAACCATCATCACTACATATAACACCAACCATCATCAGTACATATAACACAACCCATCGTCACTACATATAACACCATCCATCATCACTACATATAACATTAACTATCATCACTACATATAACACAACCCATTGTCACTACATAAACATCAACCATCATCACTACATATAACACCAACCATCATACCTACATATATCACAACCTATCGTCACTACATAAACATCATCCATCATCACTACATATAACACCAACCATCATCACTACATATAACACCACCCATCGTCACTACATATAACACAACCCATCATCACTACATATAACACCAACCATCATGCCTACATACTGCTTGCCACCCATCGT
>NW_024722615.1:0-15000 GCF_018991925.1 Homarus americanus | reverse complement strand
TGGGCCGCCTAACCTAACCACTACTTTCGCCGGAGGTTTCGTCACGCTCCCCGATGGCGGTGAAATCCCCATTACGTTAAAAGTGTCTGTTTAACCTAACCTTAGTACAAAGTCTATTGGTGTCCTCACTCTATAGAGGTTAGCCACCCGAAGTCAATAAGAGACAAAGAAATAATCCAAGCAGCCTAAACTGCTTAGCCTGACCGTGGTAAAGTCTAACGGGGGACCTTAAATTTTATAGAATAATAATAATACAGGCAACTAACCAACCACTACCGGGCCGCCTAACCTAACCACTACTTTCGCCGGAGGTTTCGTCACGCTCCCCGATGGCGAAATCCTCCATTACAGCAAAAGTGTCTGTTTAACCTAACCTTAGTACAAGGTCTATTGGTGTCCTCAATTTTATAGAGGTTAGCCACCCGAAGTCAATAAGAGACAAAGAAATAATCCAAGCAGCCTAAACTGTTTAGCCTGACCGTGGTAAAGTCTAACGGGGACCTTAAATTTTATATAATAATAATAATAATACAGGCAACTACCTAACCACTACCGGGCCGCCTAACCTAACCACTACTTTCGCCGGAGGTTTCGTCACGCTCCCCGATGGCGAAATCCTCCATTACAGCAAAAGTGTCTGTTTAACCTAACCTTAGTACAAAGTCTATTGGTGTCCTCAATTTTATAGAGGTTAGCCACCCGAAGTCAATAAGAGACAAGGAAATAATCCAAGCAGCCTAAACTGTTTAGCCTGACCGTGGTAAAGTCTAACGGGGGACCTTAAATTTTATATAATAATAATAATACAGGCAACTAACTAACCACTACCGGGCCGCCTAACCTAACCACTACTTTCGCCGGAGGTTTCGTCACGCTCCCCGATGGCGAAATCCTCCATTACAGCAAAAGTGTCTGTTTAACCTAACCCAGTACAAAGCCTTCCATTGGTGTCCTCAATTTTATAGAGGTTAGCCACCCGAAGTCAATAAGAGCATAAAGAATAATCCAAGCAGCCTAAACCGATCAGCCTGACCGTGGTAAAGTCTAACGGGGGACCTTAAATTTTATATAATAATAATAATACAGGCAACTACCCAACCACTACCGGGCTGCCTAACCTAACCACTACTTTCGCCGGAGGTTTCGTCACGCTCCCCGATGGCGAAATCCTCCATTACAGCAAAAGTGTCTGTTTAACCTAACCTTAGTACAAGGTCTATTGGTGTCCTCAATTTTATAGAGGTTAGCCACCCGAAGTCAATAAGAGACAAAGAAATAATCCAAGCAGCCACCACTATCTAGCCTAAACTGTTTAGCCTGACGTAGAGTTTTTTAATAAATCTGGTGATATGGAACCACACAAAACCCCCCTTAACCTGGGATAATGCAATCAAATGGATAATTGCTAACTATTCTCAGAGATAATGCAATCAAATGAAAGAGCATATGTGGGCTGCGCCCCCGGACCCCCTGTGTTAGATACTGTATTTGGTCATGATGAATTGTTTATTAGACTATAAGAAATCCTCTTCCTTCTTGTATTGGCAAGGGGAGTTTGCTTTAACTTAGGTATGCTAGCCTAAGTAAAAATAGACACTGAGCTGCGAAGACCTGATTCTTTTGCTGCATGTTTGAGTCTGCAACTTTGTTGTGATAAGACACTCAATCCTAGTGATTGTACTTACTCAACATAGTGACGGTGTAATTACCATCACAGATTGTACGGGAAATTCCAACTTTGGAAAAAACAAATATTTGGCCTACCCAAATTTTGACTACTACCCGTGCGTCTACGTCCTGGATTGGCCAATCAGTGGTGCCCCACGGTGGCGTGATACATGCACGTTTACTGCGGTGCTCTGATTGGCTGACCGAACGTGGCGTGGTAGGTAGGCTGTTTCTACTCTCTAAGTCCTCTTCTTTCCTTTTTTCATCCCCCTCATGCACTCCGTTCTTGAACGGGAGGCGGGACTTCGCGATACGGTCGATCCGGCAAGGGAACCTGTGATAGTGCAGGGCACCCCTTGTCCGGGGGTCACCGGTAGGTGGCAACTTTTTTAGATATTACTATAGTCACAGGTAACCTGGGTGCAGAGCCCGACGCCCGTCCAAGAGGGGGGGGGCGGGGTCACTGCTCCCAGGCAGGAGCCCTGTGTTATAGGTAGGATTAGATGTAATCAAGAAGATGACAACTAGCATTAGAATAAAACAGAGATAAGGGACACTCTATTGGAAGGGGAAAAGTGGCAGAAATCACTTACAACAAACTGCAAGTCCCACTAACTAGAATATTCAGCACCAATGAAGGTTTTAAAGTAATCTGTAAAGATGACTTTGATTCAGATAAAATCCTTTCAAAAGAAGCAAGAGATATATTTTACAATGAAGGCCTTATTGTTGTCATGCCACCAGAACAAAAAGCAAAAAGATCAGTTTTTGTTCGTCAAGTCGATCAAGAGATCGGGAGGAAGACCTGAAAGAAGAACTGGAACGCCAAAATAGGTGGATGAAGATTGAAGAAGCCATTAAGATAAAGGACTATACTCATGTTTGAAGAAGTGTCAATGGCTGAGAAAGTTTTACAACAGGGCTTTCTAATATTCAACATGTCAGTCACACCACATCAAATAAAGAAGGAGACATTCATCAGTCTGCAAACTTGCTTCTCCTGCTACAAATAAGAAGAACACACAACGAGAGACTGTCCGGAAAAAGAAAAAAAGTACTGCTCAGATTGTGCAGGGCGACGACCATACCTACACTGAATGTAAGAATACACATGTTGGCTGTCTCAACTGTAGAGAAATC
Organism: Homarus americanus; assembly: GCF_018991925.1. Classification (NCBI taxonomy): domain Eukaryota; kingdom Metazoa; phylum Arthropoda; class Malacostraca; order Decapoda; family Nephropidae; genus Homarus; species Homarus americanus. The sequence continues at coordinate 12,192 of NW_024722615.1, read as the reverse complement.
GGGAATGTATACATAGGACATAGACGTTAGCAATGGCATGCCCAATAAAAACACATGATAAAGTACAAGAAACAAGGAAAAGGAACAAGACAGAAGAAGATGGATGACATACGTCGAAATAGCAAAGAGAGCGGGTCCAAGAGGCTCATAGACTAGAATCCACAGTATTAAACCTATGAGCTAATACATGATAAGGTAATGATTAGTATGATCCATAATATTTCTGCACAATATCGGCTGCACCCGGATCATACAATGAGGAATTAAGGAAAATGTTTAAATTCGAATAACCTACCAGAGATGATATTTCCAGAGAATCCACAATCCGAAAAACTATTTCAGACAACATATGCAAGCGAACTGAGAGAAAGACTACATCAAGACGAACAAAGGTTTGAGCAAGGAGCAACAGCTGATACACAAGGAACACAAGCGACTGATAGAGATCCCAGACAAATGACTAGAAGTGACAAAGAGAAGATAGAAATAACAAAAGGATGTAATAAAGGAGTAGGAGGAGAGAAGATAAGATGGAAACTGATCACAATATACAACCTGAATCTGCTGAAGAAATTTGATTAAAAGTTATCACTACAACAAAACATGGAATCCCAACATCGAGACCAACAGGAGGGACAATAGTAAAAAACTGTGAAGGAGGGATATACAAGTGGACATATCAAGAAAAATCCCTAAGTGAAGATTATGTCTGGTCACTAATTACTACGGACAAACTAAAGATTACGGCCAAAGACTTTAAAATAGTAGACCCGTCAGAGTATAGAAGAGTCAGAAGCGGGAAACAGGATGATAGGTCTCCACTCCAACTGCCACAATCCAAGTATAAGAAATAATGGACAATAGACAAACAGTAAGAACTTTAAGAATAATACAACACAACGTAAGAAACTGGAAGACCGAGAGAATTAACCTAAGTAATATATATCGCGAAATTGACCCTGACATAATACTAATAAACAGTCACGGTGAGACAGAAAACAACAACATAAAACTCTTTAACTATTATGTAAACCAAAGAAATAAATCGGGCGAGAAAAATGACGGAGTAGCGATAGCGGTTAAAAGAAACTTAAAATTTAAACTAATTGATGACTTCCAGGATGAATTTCTAGCAATAAAAATAAATACAACTCAAGGAGACGTAATTATTGCTACTACTTACCTATAGAAGACCTATTAAAATTGGCTAACAATAGTCATCCGATGTACATCTTAGGAGACTTTAACGCCAGACATAGGATTTTTGACAATACAAATAATAACGTCGTGGGAAACGCCCTTAATCAATTAATAAATTTAGGGAAAATCAATCATCTGGGTCCTAACTTTCCAACCTGGAGAAATCACAATACACAATCGACACCAGACAAAATTTTTACCAACAACAAAGCCTTTTTCAATTACCATATAATACAGGGACCTCTTACAGGCAGTGACCATCTGCCAATTATACTAACACTGTCAACAAGCCCCATACAGATACCAATAAAAAAGAGACCGAAAATGAGTAAAACAGACTGGGACAGCTTCAAAGACGACTTAAGTAATCACCACTGATTAACCTACAAGGGAAACAACAGAAGATATAGACTCAGAAATTGACAGACTGCACTCAGAAATAAAAACATCTATAACCAAACACACTCCTATTTCACACCTCAGAACATTACCCAATAATAGACTAACAGAACAAGTTAAATAATCCAAACCCATTACAATGAAATAAACAGGTATATGGAAAGACATCATAGTAAATAGATGGTTATTATTACGAGTTGGGGATTTAGAATATAGTTAAAAGTCTACCCAGATCCCAACAGGTAACAACAATAAAAAAACAAAGACAATCGGACTATAAAAGGGTAGACAAAGGATGCGAGTTTTCGTTGTGTATAATAAAGTACCATAAATTCCTTAACAAAAATATTCAGCTTCCTATAAATTACCCTTAACCATACTTAACCTAAACATTAACAGTATATACATATTAATACAACATAAACAATTTTGAAGCAAGTGGACGTGGGGGAGGCAATACAAGAGATACTAGTACTTATGAGGAGCTGAGATGGCTGACGAGTAAGGCTGAGTATTGTAGAAGACGGTAGTAGTCACTGCACGTACGTAGGTTTAGAGGACAGATGATCCTGTGGTCACTTCCTGCTTTTCGCGTTTCTCCTCGAATTGGAGGTGACGCAACAACCAGGATAGGGAGAAGGAAAACTCGAGGGTAACTAAGACGAGTCATACTCGTGTCTCTGGGTCCCAGATGGCGTTGTTCGTGGTGCTGCAGGTAGATCAGGACAATAGATGGCGTGCTTCGTAGTGCTGCAGGGGGTTCGTAACACACCCCTCCAAAGACCTCCGTGGGCGCGAAGGAGGTGATCACCTGGTGCGGTTCTGGAGAGAAGGCTGCATTTAATTTCGGAGCTCGGGATAAGGAGAGTCTGCAATCAGGTTATAGGGCTGGTGAGGGGAGAGCCCAGCGGAGGATTCTGCTGGTTAAGGTCTTGTTGGTTTGGATGAACGTGAGGTTGCGGTCGGTGAAGACTAGGTTGCTTTGTGGGCAAGACTGGAGGTAACATTCAAACTTCTTTATTGCCAACACCAGAGCCAAGGCCTCCTTCTCTATGGTCGAGTAGTTGGTCTGATGTTTTTTCAACTTGGCGGAGTAATATGCCACAGGGTGAAGAACATCAGTGGTTGGGCCGGGTTGTAGGAGCACAGCCCCCACTCCGACACCACTAGCGTCGATTTGCAGATGGAAGGGCGAGGTGTAGTCAGGCTTGGAGGCAAGGAAGGCTTTGAGGCGGTGGAAAGACTGGTCGCACCTCTGGTTCCAGATGTAAGGGACCGCAGAACTGGTAAGGTCTGTGAGGGGTCCGGCCACGCTGGAGAAGTTACTGCAGAACCGACGGTAGTAGCCGCACATCCCCAGGAAGCGCATGAGTTCCTTCCTCGTCCTTGGAGTGGGGAAGGACAAGATGGTTCTAACGTTTGCGTCCTTGGGTCTCACCATACCATGCCCAACGATATGTCCCAGGTAAGTCACTGAGGCCCGGCCAAAAGCAGATTTAGCCAGGTTTATGGTGAATCCAGTCTCTTGCAGTCGTGGCAAACAGTATCTCCAAACGCACCAGATGTTCGTCCCAGCTGTCCGACACCACCACCAGGTCATCCAGGTAGGCGAACGTCCCACCTAGGTCCTGAATTAGGAAGTTGATGGCCCTCTGGAATGTGGCCGGAGCATTAGAAAAGCCAAACGCCATAACCAAATATTGAAAAAGACCAAATGGAGTTATAAATGCCGAGATTATTTTGGCCCTATCCGTGAGTCCCACTTGATAATATCCTTTCAATAAGTCCACCGTACTGATAAATTTGGCACAGCCTATGCTGTCTATTATATCTTCAATCAAAGGTAAAGGGTAGGAGTCTGAGACAGTGACCTGGTTCACTTTACGATAATCGGTACAGAAACGAAAAGTGCCATCGGGTTTGGAATGAGAAGGCAAGGTGAAGCCCAGGGGAGGTACTAGGCTCAGCTAAGTTATGTTTTTAACAAAAAATCTACCTCCTTTTTCATAATCTCTTTTTTTTTTTGGATTTAGTCGATAGGCTGATTGCCTAATGGGTTGTACATCATCCGAGATTAGCTTAATATCATGTTTAAGTATATTGCAAAACCCTGGGAGGTCTGATGTGACTTTAGGAAATGTTGATAATAACTTAGTGAGATCTTTGCTTGAGATGGATTCAGAACAGAAAAATACTCATCCAAGTTGTTGAGTATGTGACTGTTAGTAGGGTTTTCTTTAGGTAGAGGGAAGTCTAAATTCTCCAATAGGTCCATGTCATCTGTCTCCGGCTCCGGCCCTGACAAAACCGTATGCAATACAGGTTGACTTATAGCCTCTGGGATGTCTTCCTCTGACTGCCTGGAATGGTAAAGTTTCATGAGATTAATGTGAACAAGTTGTGAATCTTTTCTGCGATCAGGAGTATGGACTATATAGTTGAGAGGAGATAGTTTATTAGCAACTATATAGGACCAGTAAACTTGCTTTTAAGGAGAGCCTGGAATGGGTAGAAAGAGTAACACTTTGTCACCTGGAGAAAATGATCTTTTAACTAATTTAGGTTGGGACTTCACCATTTTTCTTGGACTTTTTAAGTTTGACTGAGCAATGGTTCGGACTTCAGTTAATTTGTCCCTTAAAGTGTCAATGTATTGGGAAACTGTTGAGCTTAATAGATGGAGTGTCAAACCACTGCTCCTTTACTATTTTAAGGGGTCCCTTATTTGTCTCCCATATAGTAACTCGAACGGGAGAAACCCAATGACTCCTGGGGACATTCCCTGATGGCAAAGAGTAACAAGTCTATGCTTTCATCCCATTCCTTTTGGTGTTCTATACAGTATTTTTTGAGCATTGATGTACAATGGTCCACACTGAGTCTTTCATCACCTGTTTGAAAAGATTGCTAAAATTGGTGCCCTGATCGGATTGGATCTCTTAGGAATGCCCACTGAAGTGAAAAGGTGCAAAAGATGTTTGATTACGTTTTTTGAAGTGATGCTTTTAAGGAAAAGCCTCAGGATAACGTGTACTGGTATCCATAACTGTGAGCAGGAATTGATTTCCTTCTTAGTCTTTGGTAATGGGCCCACACAATCCACAACAATCTTTTCAAATGGTGTAGAAAATACTGGGATGGGCTTAATGGGAGCTGCTGGTATACTTTCATTTGGTTTTCCTACCATTTGACAAATATGACAAGATTTTTATTTTGACACATCCTTCCTAAGTCCAGGCCAATAATAGTGTTGGAGGAGCTTTTATATGTTTTCAGGATTCCCAAATGTCCTGAAATACCATCATGAGCAGGCAATTAATGCTGGTCTGACTGAGGTGGGAATTACCACTTGATGTATTTCAGACCACGTGTCTAGATGGGCTCAGGGGCTAGGCCCTCATCAAAACCCCTTCATGATAATAAAAACACGGAAGGGTGTTAAAATCTTTACCCTCAACTGCTGCATGATGAAGTTTAGTCAAAGATGGATCAGATTGTTGGGCTTAACGAGCTCATCCTTACTAATTGTCTTATTGTACAGATCTTCTGTGGGTAGGAAAATATTAGAGGTGGTTTTAGACGAAGAGGGCCCATTTCGCACACTCTGTGACCGGGTGACAGCACAAGATGGGAAAAGATGAGGAATAGTTTCTTTAAGGTCAGTGGTGGAGTTGACAGGTAAGGAGAGTCGACTGTCTTTATGTTAGGAACCACTAGATCTCCTACCAAGTCATTAATAATAATAAATGAATGCACACACAGGCATTGGGTCTTTCCTTATGGCTATTTGCACTTCCCCAGTAATCAAGGGACATTGGAGGTGCACTTTAGCTAAAGGATAGGAAGAATGGGATGAGAGATCTGAAATTAGAACACTCTCATTAGTAAATGCGGTAGATATATCGGGAATGACGTTAAACAGGAGGATAGATTGTGCTGCGCCCGTATCACGTAGTATACGAATAGGGAAAGAACGAGACCCCTCTATGATTGAAATTTTTCCCTCATAGGTGAATGAAGAGAAGAGATCCTGATGGGGCCTTTCCACATTGGTATTTGCTATTGGTTTGGACTTGGGATCCAGGGAACTACTTTTAGCAATTCGACACTTTGGGTGTTTACAATTCTGGATCGTATGGCCTGGGTTTTACAGTAAGAACAAGTAAGCTTGGTTGCATCGGGGGAGTAGTGTGGGACCTTTCGACCTACCACTCACGTTCCCAAGGTTATCATCAGAGGAGGACCTAACATGTCGGGAAGTACCACGTTCTCTACTGCCCAGTGACTCCACCAACAAAGCGTACGCATCAGCCAGCTCAGCAGCACGCCCTAAATTAACCTCTCCACGCTCCTCCACATGCTTCAAGATGTGAAATGGTATCTTGCTCTTCCACCTCCAGGACTACCAAATTTAACAAATCCTGAAATGTGGAGGTCTCTGTACCTCTAACCACTTCTTAAAAACCAAGCTTTTCTTGAGCAAACTCAACAAAGGTGTGTGAAAATGGTTTGGTTAGTTTACGAAACTTCTGCCGGTATCCATCTGGCGTGATAGCATAAGAGGTGAGGATATTCTTTTTTACATTATCATAGTTATCAGTCTGGTCTAAACAGTTATAAACTCTACGAGCCTTACCATATAATTTAGGAACTAACACTGACACTCACTGGTCCTTTGGCCACTCATTCTTCCCGGCTATTTTCTCAAAAGTCCTAAATGACCCGTCCATATCGGATTCATCAAACCCGGGAACAAGGGAAGAAGCAGTAGCAGGGTTAAAAGCAGCTAGTTTCTCTCTTAATGCCACTTCCTTTGATCTAAACTCCGATGTTAAGGTGACTTCTATCTCTCTTACCTGTAGTTCTTTCAGTCTAACCTCCTGCTCCAACTTGGCCCGTTCCATCATTTCCTCATGCTCCAACTTGGCCTGTTCCGACCTTTCCTCATGCTCCAACTTGTGCTCCAACTTGGCCTGTTCCGACTCCTGCTCCAACTCGAGTTCTTTCATTTTGATTTGGAACTCGAACCTAGCTCGTTCCAGTTCTAAGGCGTCTATTCGTTGTGTTTCTTGTTGAGGGCTAGCCAGACCTGAAGCAACTTCTGAGTGAGGAGGGGTGGTGGATAGTGGTTGAAGTTTCTTGGACATGGGCGTTAATCTGTCAACAGCGGATTCTTTTAAAACTTCATGTTGAACCAGCACTTCAATCACATGATTTTTTAACATTTCCTTAGTCAGTTGCTGTGAAATGGGATATTATAATAGTTGGCTATTTCTTCTGGCCCTCTTCTTCAGGATATTAACACGTAATTTGCTACGGAAGGATTTTCACAAATCCCGGAGATCAAAAACCTGAGGTGGCCATTGTTAGAAAAATAGGATACCAACTAATGGTCCAAAGATAAGATAAGGATAACCCTAGAAAAATAATATCACGGCAGTGGATAACCAGAAAGTCCCGAAACCAACCAAGTTATACCTAGGAAATTACACTTATGATTATTGTTCTGAGAAGATCCTTAGATAAGGATAAGAGACTTGAAAGAGGTAGGGCGCATACGGCATTAATATAAAAGATCCGGATTAACAACCCCTGATATACTTGAAAGAGGAAGGGCGTATTACGGCATTAATATAAAAGATCCGTATTAACAACCCTGATATACTTGAAAGAGGAAGGGCGTATTACGGCATTAATATAAAGATCCGGATTAACAACCCTGATAAATGGTATGATTGACCCCGAATGAGATCATGAGAAGAACAATAATGGAGGCTTTATAATTATGGGGTCCTGGTAGAGCGGGGCGTCCCAAGATATCACTTCACCGTAAACTAGTGACTATGGAACAGCCTACTCTGGAGTGAGGGCACGGCATTAAACAGATCCGGATTCTTCCCTACACTCGATAAGACTTACTACACAACTGCCACGTGTAATAACAGGTAAGCCTTATGACACTTGGAACCTAATATCCTACGTCTGTCACTCTTACTGTACGATAATACCAATATATGCACACACATATGAAGGAAACTTTAAACCACCGTAAAGCAATTATGAACAGAAGTGATTGGGAGGAATAATTAACACTGAGTAACAAGGGAGGAAGGAATATGGTACTTAAGGTCGGATCCTGTCACGGTCGCCATTTGTTACGAGTTGGGGATTTAGAATAGTTAAAAGTCTACCCAGATCCCAACAGGTAACAACTAAAAAAAAAAAAGACAATCGGACTATAAAAGGGTAGACAAAGGATGCGAGTTTTCGTTGTATATAATAGAGTACCATAAATCCCTTAACAAAATATTCAGCTTATAAATTACCCTAACCAAACTTAACCTAAACATTAACAGTATATACATATTAATAAACATAAAACAATCTCGAAGCAAGTGGACGGGGAAATTAATACAAGAGATACTAGTACTTAAGTGAGGAGCTGAGATGGCTGACGAGTAAGGCTGAGTATTGTAGAAGACGGTAGTCACTGCACGTACGTAGGTTTAGGAGATGATCCTGTGGTCACTTCCCAGAGCCAAGTGCTCTCCTCGAATTGGAGGTGACGCAACAACCAGGATAGGAGAAGGGAAACCTCGGAGTGGTAACTAAGACGATACTCGTGTCTCGTCCCTAGATGGCGTTGCTCGTGGTGTAGGTAGATCAGGACAATAGATGGCGTGCTTCGTAGTGCTGGGTGGAGGGGTTCGTAACACTATATACGACACAGATAGCACTACAGATAAAATTAAGAGACGCATGTAGGAAGCAAACAATAAAAATGGAATGATATTATAATGGCGGCTGACATGACTAAAGACACAAAAACATTTTGGACTTCCATAAACAAGATGAGGGGGCACAACAAGCAAAAACACCATACATTAAAGACCAAAATGGAACAAAATTGCACGAGGAAAATGAACAAGAGTCAGCATTCAAAAGGAATGGGTAAAAGTTTTTAAAATATCAGATGAGGAAAATGAAGATTTTGATAGTGAAACACGAAGAAAGGATAGAAGAAGAAATGGGAAGACAAATACATAGAATCACCCCAAGGCAATATATAGACTATAACTTATTACCTAATAATCAAATAATAACCATGGGAGAAATGATGCACTGTCTGAGGAAATTTAAGGAAAAAGCCCTGGGCTCACAGGTATTACACGAAATATGATCATGAATCTACCTGAAAAATTTTAAATACACTATTAAACATTTATAACGCATGCTTAATAACTGGTTACTTTCCAGACAAACTAAAATATGCTAAAATGATATTTATTCCTAAAGAGGGTAAGGACAATAAGGAAATATTAAACTACAGGCCAATATCTTTATTAGAAATTACCGGGAAACTATTGGAAAAAATATTAAATTCAAGACTTATAGCCTTTTTAACACAACATGGGAAAACTAACAACAGACAACATGGATTTATGCCCAATAGAAATACCCTAACTGCAATAGCTATAATAACGGAAATAATTGCAATAGAAAAAGCAAGGGTAACCAGATCAATATAATTTTAAGGGATGTTTCTAAGGCTTTTGATAAAGTTGGGCATTTAGGCTTGAAATATAAAATATTAAAACTGGGACTTAACGAATACATGCTAAGAATATTGTGTAACTATTTAGATGATAGGAGAGCACAAATTAAAATTGGAAACTTTTTAGGAACTATGTTTAATCTTGAGAGTGGAGTACCTCAAGGAGGATGCCTTTCTCCAACACTATATACAATTTATACTTCAGACACACCTCAACCTACCCCCTTTAGTGAATATGTAATGTTTGCTGATGATATTACTCAAATAGTATCATACCCAGGAAAATCAACTCAATTTATGGCACTCTACACGGTAAGAGCGATTAAAAACATAAATGATTTTGAGAAAAATGGAAAATCAGGACAAATAAGAACAAATTCAAGATAATACCAATAGCCAAGATTAAAACAAGTCCAGTAATAGTCGACCAGAACTATACCCATACGACACTGAAGGTAGGATGCTTGGATTAAAACTAACAAAAAGAGGATATATAACATACTTAAAAGATAAAGAACGACAGGCAAGAATAAGATTATCAAAAATAAAACGCTTTAAGAACCTTAGCATTAATAACAAAAGAAAGATTTATATTGCCCTTGTCAAATCAATTATGGACTACCCACCCATCCCATTGAACACCCTTAGTAAAACGTGCATTAAAAGGTTACAAACAGTACAAAATATAGCCCTCAGATTTATATATAACATAAAATATACAGACCACATCAATAATGAACAGCTACACAAGAGAGCAAACCTCTTAGCAATCAATGTAGATATACACAACAAAGCTAAATATTTGGAAAAAGTGACTGAACTTAACACAGAAACATATCAAAACTGGAAAAATAATATAGACAGGAAGAAGTAATTGAACCACCTCCTGCCTCAATATACACATTTCTACATAAAACATTACTAGAGGAATAAAGATGAGAGTGACCAACCAGCTCCACTAAGAACCTGGCATACAGTGTACCTTTAGACTAACACAACTAACACTTAACTAACACCAAAAAAAAATGTGACTACCCTCCCAGTTACACAAGGACCCAAGGGCTCACTAACTCCAACAATAACAAAAATAATAACAATAAGCAGCATTATATAAATAAACCAATATTAATACAAAGGTCTGACGACCCAAGGGAGCAGAACAAAGACAAAACACCAATAAGAAAGATGAAGCGATCTGGTTGAGCCCAGATTCTTTCTACTCCTACTGTATTTCAGTTTCACCACCTTTTTCTTCAATTCCTAATAATCTTCTTTCACCTCTTAACTAATGACTTCGTATCGTATCGTACTATCTAGCCTAAACTGTTTAGCCTGACGTAGAGTTTTTTAATAAATCTGGTGATATGGAACCACACACAACCCCCCTTAACCTGGGATAATGCAATCAAATGGATAATTGCTAACTATTCTCAGAGATAATGCATTCAAATGGTTAGTTGCTAACCGGGGGCTGCGCCCCCGGACCCCCTGTGTTAGATACTGTATTTGGTCATGATGAATTGTTTATTAGACTATAAGAAATCCTCTTCCTTCTTGTATTGGCAAGGGGAGTTTGCTTTAACTTAGGTATGCTAGCCTAAGTAAAAATAGATGCCCCTTCCTTATTGGTGTTGTCGATGGCACAGCACAGCACAGCACCGTGCCTATGACGAAATCAACTTCATTAAACTCAACTCATACTTCAAATGCACCAAGAGAACTTGCACACCCGAATGGGAGACCGTCAAAGTCAATCGGGGTCGATTTAATAGCATACTACAGAAACTTGCACACCGAATGGGGAGACCGTCAAAGTCAATCGGGGGTCGATTTGATAGCATACTACAGAAACTTGCACCCGAATGGGAGACTGTCAAAAGTCAATCGGGGGTCGACGGATAGCATACCACAGAAACTTGCACACCCGGTAACCAATGGAACGTCAAAGCCGACCGGGGATCGATTTGATAGCATACCACAGAAACTTGCACACCCGAATGGGAGACCGTCAAAGTCAATCGGGGGTCGATTTGATAGCATACTACAGAAACTTGCACACCCGAATGGGACACCGTCAAAGTCAATCGGGGGTCGATTTGATAGCATACTACAGAAACTTGCACACCCGAATGGGAGACCGTCAAAGTCAATCGGGGATCGATTTGATAGCATACCACAGAAACTTGCACACCCGAATGGGAGACCGTCAAAGTCAATCGAGGGTCGATTTAATAGCATACTACAGAAACTTGCACACCCGAATGGGAGGCGTCAAAGTCAATCGGGGATCGATTTGATAGCATACCACAGAAACTTGCACACCCAAATGGGAGACCGTCAAAGTCAATCGAGGGTCGATTTAATAGCATACTACAGAAACTTGCACACCCGAATGGGAGACCGTCAAAGTCAATCGGGGATCGATTTGATAGCATACCACAGAAACTTGCACACCCGAATGGGAGACAGTCAAAGTCAATCGGGGGTCGATTTGATAGCATACTACAGAAACTTGCACACCCGAATGGGAGACAGTCAAAGTCAATCGGGGGTCGATTTGATAGCATACTACAGAAACTTGCACACCCGAATGGGAGACCGTCAAAGTCAATCGGGGGTCGATTTGATAGCATACTACAGAAACTTGCACACCCGAATGGGAGACAGTCAAAGTCAATCGGGGGTCGATTTAATAGCATACTACAGAAACTTGCACACCCGAATGGGAGACAGTGAAAGTCAATCGGGGGTCGATTTAATAGCATACTACAGAAACTTGCACACCCGAATGGGAGACCGTCAAAGTCAATCGGGGGTCGATTTAATAGCATACTACAGAAACTTGCACACCCGAATGGGAGACCGTCAAAGTCAATCGGGGTCGATTTGATAGCATACTACAGAAACTTGCACACCCGAATGGGAGACAGTCAAAGTCAATCGGGGGTCGATTTAATAGCATACTACAGAAACTTGCACACCCGAATGGGAGACCGTCAAAGTCAATCGGGGGTCGATTTAATAGCATACTACAGAAA
>NW_024722614.1:0-9466 GCF_018991925.1 Homarus americanus | reverse complement strand
AGTACTGAAATAAGTATTGAGAAAAATTTCATTAAAATATTCCAAGCATCATTACGACCACTAATTATTCCGCAATCGAACTTTCGATTATAGAATCGGAATCAGCATCTTCAGGAGTACCTATACTGTGATTTTGAACAAAATCGCATTTATCGCGTTTTGTCTCGACCCTGGAAAAAACGCGTAAGGGTCCCCCCTTACGCGTTTTTTCACCCAAATATGATTTTCACTCAGACTTGAAATTTGGTGGGATTAATTTCAGTAATTAAGTACATCCAGAAGAACATAACAACACCAACCAATCACCAGAGAAACCAATAGTTGGCGAGTACTGAAATAAGCATTGAGAAAAATTTCATTAAAATATTCCAAGCATCATTACGACCACTAATTGTTCTGCAATCGAACTGTCGATGATAGGATCGGAAATGAGCATCTTGGTGAAAAGAGAATTATGATTAGATTTGAATTAAAATCGCATTTATCGCTTTGTCTGATTTCCTGAAAAACGCGAGGGGGCACCTTTAAGCGCTAAATATGATTCTCACACTTGAAATTTGTGGGATTAATTTCAGTAATTAAGCAGTTATCCAGAAAAACAATATAACAACAACACCACCCAATCACCTGAGAAACCAAGAAGCAGGAGTACTTAAAGGCATGAAAGAAAAAATTTCATTAAAATATTCCAAGCATCATTACGACCACTAATTATTCCGCAATCGAACTTTCGATTATAGGACCGGAATCAGCATCTTCAGGAGTACCTATACTGTGATTTTGAACAAAATCGCTTTTATCGCGTTTTGTCTCGACCTTGGAAAAAACGCGTAAGGGGGGACCCTTACGCGTTTTTTCACCCAAATATGATTTTCTCTCAAACTTGAAATTTGGTGGGATTAATTTCAGTAATTAAATACATCCAGAAAAACATAACAACACCACCCAATCACCTGAGAAACCAATAGTTTGCGAGTACTGAAATAAGTATTGAGAAAAATTTCATTAAAATATTCCAAGCATCATTACGACCACTAATTATTCCACAATCGAACTTTCGATTATAGGACCGGAATCAGCATCTTCAGGAGTACCTATACTGTGATTTTGAACAAAATCGCATTTATCGCGTTTTGTCTCGACCCTGGAAAAAACGCGTAAGGGGGACCCTTACGCGGTTTTTCACCCAAATATGATTTTCTCTCAGACTTGAAATTTGGTGGGATTAATTTCAGTAATTAAGCACATCCAGAAAAACATAACAACACCACCCAATCACCTGAGAAACCAATAGTTTGCGAGTACTGAAATAAGTATTGAGAAAAATTTCATTAAAATATTCCAAGCATCATTACGACCACTAATTATTCCGCAATCGAACTTTCGATTGTAGGACCGGAATCAGCATCTTCAGGAGTACCTATACTGTGCTTTTGAAAAAAATCGCATTTATCGCGTTTTGTCTCGACCCTGGAAAAAACGCGTAAGGGGGGACCCTTACGCGTTTTTTCACCCAAATATGATTTTCTCTCAAACTTGAAATTTGTGATTAATTTCTGCAGCTATGCATATCCAGAAAAAACATAACAACACCACCCAATCACCTGAGAAACCAATAGTTTGCGAGTACTGGAAATACATTGAAAAAAATTTCATTAAAAATATTCCAAGCATCATTACGACCACTAATTATTCCGCAATCGAACTCTCTTCGATTATAACTGAATCATACTAGAGTAAATATATTGTGGTTTTGAAAAAAATCGCATTTATCGCGTTTTGTCTCGACCCTGGAAAAAACGCGTAAGGGGGGACCCTTACGCGTTTTTTCACCCAAATATGATTTTCTCTCAAACTTGAAATTTGGTGGGATTAATTTCAGTAATTAAGTACATCCAGAAAAACATAACAACACCACCCAATCACCTGAGAAACCAATAGTTTGCGAGTACTGAAATAAGTATTGAGAAAAATTTCATTAAAATATTCCAAGCATCATTACGACCACTAATTATTCCGCAATCGAACTTTCGATCATAGGAACGGAATGAGCATCTTCAGGAGTACCTATACTGTGATTTTGAACAAAATTGTATTATCAGTGTTTTTGTCTTGACCTTTGAGGAAAACGTAAGGGGGACCCTTTACGTTTTTTTTCACCCAAGATGATTTTTCTCACATTTGAAATTTGCGGGATTAATTTCAGTACTTAAAGTACATCCAGAAAACATACAACACTCACCCAATCAAATTGGAGAAAACCAATAGTTTGCGAGTACCGGAAATAAGATGGAGGTACCGCATAAAATATTCCAAGCATCATTACGACCACTAATTATTCCGCAATCGAACTTTCGATCAGAGGACCGGAATGAGCATCTTCAGGAGTACCTATACTGTGATTTTGAACAAAATCGCATTTATCGCGTTTTGTCTCGACCCTGGAAAAACCGCGTAAGGGGGGACCCTTACGCGTTTTTTCACCCAAATATGATTTTCTCTCACACTTGAAATTTGGTGGGATTAATTTCAGTAATTACGTACATCCAGAAAAACATAACAACACCACCCAATCACCTGAGAAACCAATAGTTTGCGAGTACTGAAATAAGTATTGAGAAAAATTTCATTAAAATATTCCAAGCATCATTACGACCACTAATTATTCCGCAATCGAACTTTCGATCAGAGGACCGGAATGAGCATCTTCAGGAGTACCTATACTGGTGATTTTAAACAAAATCGTACTATTTGCTGTCTTGACTTTGAAAAACGCGTAAGGGGACCACGCTGTTTTTTCACCCAAAATATGATTTTCTCAAACTTCTGAAATTGTGGATTAATTCTAGTAATTATATCCGCAGCAACATAACAAACACTCCACCCAATCACCTGAGAAACCAATAGTTTGCGAGTACTGAAATAAGTATTGAGAAAAATTTCATTAAAATATTCCAAGAATCATTACGACCACTAATTATTCCGCAATCGAACTTTCGATCATAGGACCGGAATGAACATCTTCAGGAGTACCTATACTGTGATTTTGAACAAAATCGCATTTATCGCGTTTTGTCTCGACCCTGGAAAAAACGCGTGAGGGGGGACCCTTACGCGTTTTTTCACCCAAATATGATTTTCACTCACACTTGAAATTTGGTGGGATTAATTTCAGTAATTAAGTACATCCAGAAAAACATAACAACACCACCCAATCACCTGAGAAACCAATAGTTTGCGAGTACTGAAATAAGTATTGAGAAAAATTTCATTAAAATATTCCAAGCATCATTACGACCACTAATTATTCCGCAATCGAACTTTCGATTATAGGACTGGAATCAGCATCTTCAGGAGTACCTATATTGTGATTTTGAACAAAATCGCATTTATCGCGTTTTGTCTCGACCCTGGAAAAAGGCGTAAGGGTCCCCCCTTACGCGTTTTTTCACCCAAATATGATTTTCTCTCAGACTTGAAATTTGGTGGGATTAATTTCAGTAATTAAATACATCCAGAAAAACATAACAACACCACCCAATCACCTGAGAAACCAATAGTTTGCGAATACTGAAATAAGTATTGAGAAAAATTTCATTAAAATATTCCAAGCATCATTACGGCCACTAATTATTCCGCAATCGAACTTTCGATCATAGGACCGGAATCAGCATCTTCAGGAGTACCTATACTGTGATTTTGAACAAAATCGCATTTATCGCGTTTTGTCTCGACCCTGGAAAAAACGCGTAAGGGGGGACCCTTACGCTTTTTTTCACCCAAATATGATTTTCTCTCAGACTTGAAATTTGGTGGGATTAATTTCAGTGATTAAGTACATCCAGAAAAACATAACACCACCCAATCACCTGAGAAACCAATAGTTTGCGAATACTGAAATAAGTATTGAGAAAAATTTCATTAAAATATTCCAAGCATCATTACGACTAATTAATTATTCCAAACGAACTTTCGATTGTAGGATCGGGGAATCTCAGCATCTTCAGGAGTACCTATACTGTGATTTTGAACAAAATCGCATTTATCGCGTTTTGTCTCGACCCTGGAAAAAACGCATAAGGGGGGACCCTTACGCGTTTTTTCACCCAAATATGATTTTCTTTCAAACTTGAAATTTGGTGGGATTAATTTCAGTAATTAAGTACATCCAGAAAACATAACAACACCACCCAATCACCTGAGAAACCAATAGTTTGCGAGTACTGAAATAAGTATTGAGAAAAATTTCATTAAAATATTCCAAGCATCATTACGACCACTAATTATTCCGCAAGCGAACTTTCGATTATAGGACCGGAATCAGCATCTTCAGGAGTACCTATACTGTGATTTTAAACAAAATCGCATTTATCGCGTTTTGTCTCGACCCTGGAAAAAACGCGTAAGGGGGGACCCTTACGCGTTTTTTCACCCAAATATGATTTTCTCTCACACTTGAAATTTGGTGGGATTAATT
Organism: Homarus americanus; assembly: GCF_018991925.1. Taxonomy (NCBI): domain Eukaryota; kingdom Metazoa; phylum Arthropoda; class Malacostraca; order Decapoda; family Nephropidae; genus Homarus; species Homarus americanus. The sequence goes on along the minus strand of NW_024722614.1, from coordinate 4,989 downwards.
TCAGTAATTAAGTACATCCAGAAAAACATAACACCACCCAATCACCTGAGAAACCAATAGTTTGCGAGTACTGAAATAAGTATTGAGAAAAATTTCATTAAAATATTCCAAGCATCATTACGACCACTAATTATTCCGCAATCGAACTTTCGATCATAGGACCGGAATCAGCATCTTCAGGAGTACCTATACTGTGATTTTGAACAAAATCGCATTTATCGCGTTTTGTCTCGACCCTGGAAAAAACGCGTAAGGGGGACCCTTACGCGTTTTTTCACCCAAATATGATTTTCTCTCAAACTTGAAATTTGGTGGGATTAATTTCAGTAATTAAGTACATCCAGAAAAACATAACAACACCACCCAATCACCTGAGAAGCCAATAGTTTGCGAGTACTGAAATATGTATTGAGAAAAATTTCATTGAAATATTCCAAGCATCATTACGACCACTAATTATTCCGCAATCGAACTTTCGATCATAGGACCGGAATGAGCATCTTCAGGAGTACCTATACTGTGATTTTGAACAAAATCGCATTTATCGCGTTTTGTCTCGACCCTGGAAAAAACGCGTAAGGGGGGACCCTTACGCGTTTTTTCACCCAAATATGATTTTCTCTCACACTTGAAATTTGGTGGGATTAATTTCAGTAATTAAGTACATCCAGAAAAACATAACAACACCACCCAATCACCTGAGAAACCAATAGTTTGCGAGTACTGAAATAAGTATTGAGAACAATTTCATTAAAATATTCCAAGCATCATTACGACCACTAATTATTCCGCAATCGAACTTTCGATCATAGGACCGGAATCAGCATCTTCAGGAGTACCTATACTGTGATTTTGAACAAAATCGCATTTATTGCGTTTTGTCTCGACCCTGGAAAAAACGCGTAAGGGGAGACCCTTACGCGTTTTTTCACCCAAATATGATTTTCTCTCACACTTGAAATTTGGTGGGATTAATTTCAGTAATTAAGTACATCCAGAAAAACATAACAACACCACCCATCACCTGAGAAACCAATAGTTTGCGAGTACTGAAATAAGTAATTAGAAAAATTTCATTAAAATATTCCAAGCATCATTACGACCACTAATTATTCCGCAATCGAACTTTCGATCATAGGACCGGAATAAGAGCATCTTCAGAATTACCTATACTGTGATTTTTGAACAAAATCGCATTTATCGCCATTTTTGTCTCGACCCTGGAAAAAACGCGTAAGGGGGGACCCTTACGCGTTTTTTCCCCCAAATATGATTTTCTCTCACACTTGAAATTTGGTGGGATTAATTTCAGTAATTAAGTACATCCAGAAAAACATAACAACACCACCCAATCACCTGAGAAACCAATAGTTTGCGAGTACTGAAATAAGTATTGAGAAAAATTTAATTAAAATATTCCAAGCATCATTACGACCACTAATTATTCCGCAATCGAACTTTCGATCATAGGACCGGAATGAGCATCTTCAGGAGTACCTATACTGTGATTTTGAACAAAATCGCATTTATCGCGTTTTGTCTCGACCCTGGAAAAAACGCGTAAGGGGGGACTCTTACGCGTTTTTTCACCCAAATATGATTTTCTCTCACACTTGAAATTTGGTGGGATTAATTTCAGTTATTAAGTACATCCAGAAAAACATAACAACACCACCCAATCACCTGAGAAACCAATAGTTTGCGAGTACTGAAATAAGTATTGAGAAAAATTTCATTAAAATATTCCAAGCATCATTACGACCACTAATTATTCCGCAATCGAACTTTCGATCATAGGACCGGAATAAGCATCTTCAGGAGTACCTATACTGTGATTTTGAACAAATCGCATTTATACGCGTTTATCTCGACCCGCAAAAAAACGTGTGAGAGGGGACCCTTACGCGTTTTTTCACCCAAATATGATTTTCTCTCACACTTGAAATTTGGTGGGATTAATTTCAGTAATTAAGTACATCCAGAAAAACATAACAACACCACCCAATCACCTGAGAAACCAATAGTTTGCGAGAACTGAAATAACTATTGAGAAAAATTTCATTAAAATATTCCAGCATCATTACGACCACTAATTATTCCGCAATCGAACTTTCGATCATAGGACCGGAATGAGCATCTTCAGGAGTACCTATACTGTGATTTTGAACAAAATCGCATTTATCGCGTTTTGTCTCGACCCTGGAAAAAACGTGTAAGGGGGGACCCTTACGCGTTTTTTCACCCAAATATGATTTTCTCTCACACTTGAAATTTGGTGGGATTAATTTCAGTAATTAAGTACATCCAGAAAAACATAACAACACCACCCAATCACCTGAGAAACCAATAGTTTGCGAGTACTGAAATAAGTATTGAGAAAAATTTCATTAAAATATTCCAAGCATCATTACGACCACTAATTATTCCGCAATCGAACTTTCGATCATAGGACCGGAATCAGCATCTTCAGGAGTACCTATACTGTGATTTTGAACAAAATCGCATTTATCGCGTTTTGTCTCGACCCTGGAAAAAACGCGTAAGGGGAGACCCTTACGCGTTTTTTCACCCAAATATGATTTTCTCTCACACTTGAAATTTGGTGGGATTAATTTCAGTAATTAAGTACATCCAGAAAAACATAACAACACCACCCAATCACCTGAGAAACCAATAGTTTGCGAGTACTGAAATCTGTATTGAGAAAAATTTCATTAAAATATTCCAAACATCATTACGACCACTAATTATTCCGCAATCGAACTTTCGATTATAGGACCGGAATCAGCATCTTCAGGAGTACCGATACTGTGATTTTGAACAAAATCGCATTTATCGCGTTTTGTCTCGACCCTGGAAAAAACGCGTAAGGGGGGACCCTTATGCGTTTTTTCACCCAAATATGATTTTCTCTCAAACTTGAAATTTGGTGGGATTAATTTCAGTAATTAAGTACATCCAGAAAAACATATAGCACCACCCAATCACCTGAGAAACCAATAGTTTGCGGAGTACTGAAATAAGTATTGAAAGAATTTCATTAAAATATTTGGCTTATCATTACGACCACTAATTATTCATAATCGAACTTTCGATCATAGGACGGAATAGAGCATCTTCAGGAGTACCTATACTGTGATTTTCAACAAAATCGCATTTATCGCGTTTTGTCTCGACCCTGGAAAAAACGCGTAAGGGGGGACCCTTACGCGTTTTTTCACCCAAATATGATTTTCTCTCAAACTTGAAATTTGGTGGGATTAATTTCAGTAATTAAGTACATCCAGAAAAACATAACAACACCACCCAATCACCTGAGAAGCCAATAGTTTGCGAGTACTGAAATAAGTATTGAGAAAAATTTCATTAAAATATTCCAAGCATCAATACGACCACTAATTATTCCGCAATCGAACTTTCGATCAAAGGACCGGAATGAGCATCTTCAGGAGTACCTATACTTGGATTTTGAACAAAATCGCATTTATCGCGTTTTGTCTCGACCCTGGAAAAAACGCGTAAGGGGGGACCCTTACGCGTTTTTTCACCCAAATATGATTTTCTCTCAAACTTGAAATTTGGTGGGATTAATTTCAGTAATTAAGTACATCCAGAAAAACATAACAACACCACCCAATCACCTGAGAAACCAATAGTTTGCGAGTACTGAAATAAGTATTGAGAAAAATTTCATTAAAATATTCCAAGCATCATTACGACCACTAATTATTCCGCAATCGAACTTTCGATCATAGGACCGGAATCAGCATCTTCAGGAGTACCTATACTGTGATTTTGAACAAAATCGCATTTATCGCGTTTTGTCTCGACCTGGAAAAACAGCGTGAGAGACCGCCGCTTTTTTTCACCCAAATATGATTTTCTCTCAGACTTGAAATTTAGTGGGATTAATTTCAGTAATTAAGTACATCCATTAAAACATAACAACACCACCCAATCACCTGAAAAACCAATAGTTTGCGAGTACTGAAATAAGTATTGAGAAAAATTTCATTAAAATATTCCAAGCATCATTACGACCACTAATTATTCCGCAATCGAACTTTCGATTATAGGATCAGAATCAGCATCTTCAGGAATACCTATACTGTGATTTTGAACAAAATCGCATTTATCGCGTTTTGACTCGACCCTGGAAAAAAACAGCGTAAAGGGGGACCGCTTCTGGCGTTTTTCACCCAAATATGATTTTCTCTCAAACTTGGAGATTTGGTGGGATTAATTTCAGTAATTAAGTACATCCAGAAGTACATAACAACACCACCCAATCACCTGAAAACCAATAGTTTTGCGAGAATTACTGAAATAAGTATTGAAAGAAATTTCATTAAAATATTCCAAAGCATCGTACGACCACTAATTGTGCAATCGAACTTTCGATTATAGGACCGGAATCAGCATCTTCAGGAGTACCTATACTGTGATTTTGAACAAAATCGCATTTATCGCGTTTTGTCTCGACCCTGGAAACAACGCGTAAGGGGGGACCCTTACGCGTTTTTTCACCCAAATATGATTTTCTCTCAAACTTGAAATTTGGTGGGATTAATTTCAGTAATTAAGTACATCCAGGAAAACATAACAACACCACCCAATCACCTGAGAAACCAATAGTTTGCGAGTACTGAAATAAGTATTGAGAAAAATTTCATTAAAATATTCCAAGCATCATTACGACCACTAATTATTCCGCAATCGAACTTTCGATTATAGGACCGGAATGAGCATCTTCAGGAGTACCTATACTGTGATTTTGAACAAATTCGCATTTATCGCGTTTTCTCTCGACCCTGGAAAAAACGCGTAAGGGGGGACCCTTACGCGTTTTTTCACCCAAATATGGTTTTCTCTCAAACTTGAAATTTGGTGGGATTAATTTCAGTAATTAAGTACATCCAGAAAAACATAACACCACCCAATCACCTGAGAAACCAATAGTTTGCGAGTACTGAAATAAGTATTGAGAAA
>NW_024722613.1:5000-11957 GCF_018991925.1 Homarus americanus | reverse complement strand
CCTCGCCAGAGCTGAACTTTCACTTAACACGATTTTTCATCATATATGAGTGTCCGCTCGAGACGCTATTTTTAGATTTGCCCCACCCTCCACCCTGCCTGACTGCCTGTTTTAGCTCATAAAATTCATACAAATTACCCGGCCAGAATATAATTTACATTGCTGGAATTCTTATAATTTGGTGATCATTTTGAATATAAACATCATATATTTTGCATTAGACATACAAATTTTAGATATAATGTTTACTCTGAGTAACTATGTTATCTTTTGTGCAAAATATATGACATTTATATTCAAAATATTCCTGGTCTTACAAGGAATCCAGCAATGTCAATTATATTATCCTAACTTTAGTTTGAGGTATTATTTATTACAAAAAAGTTAAGTATTCTGGTTTTCCTACACATCTCCTTGGGACGGTTGGTGGGGGGAGGGAGGGACTGACCGACCATCTGTTACCCGGTGAAGAATATTTTTTTTTTTTTATTATCTGAAGATATTTGTTTTAGCTCATAAAATTCATACAAATTACCCGGTCAGAATATAATTTACATTGCTGGAATTCTTATAATTTGATGATCATTTTGAATATAAACATCATATATTTTGCATTAGACACAAAATTTTTAGATAAAATGTTTAATCTGAGTAAGTATGTTATCTTTCGTGCAAAATATATGACGTTTATATTCAAAATATTCCTGGTCTTACAAGGAATCCAGCAATGTCAATTATATTATCCTAACTTTAATCTGAGGTATTATTTAATACAAAATGTTAAAATCTAAATTTTTCACCCACTCTTCTCTTGAAGGGATGATTGGTGGGGGGTTGGGGGGAGGGTTGGGACTGACCGCGCAGTTGGGAGAGGGGGGGAGGCAAGGTGGGGTACTTTGATTGACAGATAGTGTCGTGAAGATTATTTTTTTTTTTATTAACTGAAGATATTTGTTTTAGCTCATAAAATTCATACAAATTACCCGGCCAGAATATAATTTACATTGCTGGAATTCTTATAATTTGGTGATCATTTTGAATATAAACATCATATATTTTGCATTAGACATACAAATTTTAGATAAAAAATTTTTCTGAGTAACTATGTTATCTTTTGTGCAAAATATGACATTTATATTCAAAATATTCCTGGTCTTACAAGGAATTCAGCAATGTCAATTGTATTATCTTAACTTTAGTTTGAGGTATTATTTATTAAAATTTAGTGGTTTTCCCCCAAAAATTTCTCAGAGAGGGAAGAGCCGGCAGTGTAGTGTGAGAAGAGGGGGAGGGAGTTGAGTCCATTATTTGAATGGACATTAACTTGGCGACTGTATTTCTCTATTTCTCTTAAGTATTAATTGTGTGCATGTACCATCATAAAATTAAGATGTTATTTTTACTACAACATAGTTATGTGTCTTCAAAAAGTGGAGTTTGGGGGTCGGGCCGGTTTCTATTGGAATTAATCCCATATGTTCTGTTGTTCACTTAACGCTGATTTCACTTAACACGGGACCCTCTGGGTTCTATTGACCAAGTAAGGGTACAAATCTGTATATATGTATATATATATATGTATATATGTATATATATATATATATATATATATATATATATATATATATATATATATATATATATATATATATATATATATATATATATATATATATATATATATATATAGTATATATATACAGTCAACCCTCACTTTACGCGGTCCCACATTCCGCATTTCCACGTTTATGCGGTGCCCTGCCAGAACCCAGGATGCTCACAGTCCGCGGTGGGTGTACCCCTTTACACGGTGAAGTATAATTTTTTTATTTAGCTCATAAAATTCATACAAATTATCCGGCCAGAATATAATTTACATTGCTGGAATTCTTACAATTTGATGATCATTTTGAATATAAACATCATAGATTTTGCATTAGACATACAGTACAAATTTTAGATATAATGTTTACTCTTGAGTAAATATGTTATCTTTTGTGCAAAATATATGATATTTATATTCAAAATATTCCTGGTCTTACAAGGAATCCAGCAATGTCAATTATATTATCCTAACTTTAGTCTGATTTATTATTTATTACTAAAAAGGTAAACAGTCTGGTATTCCCACACATTTATCTAGTAGGGACGTTGGTGGGGGGTGGGGGGGTGGGAGGGAGGGACCGGCGACCGACCATCTGTTACCGTGTGAAGAATATTTTTTTTTTATTATTAACTGAAGATTTTTATTTTAGCTCATAAAATTCATACAAATTACCCGGCCAGAATATAATTTACATTGCTGGAATTCTTACAATTTGGTGATCATTTTGAATATAAACATCATATATTTTGCATTAGACATAAAATTTTTAGATAAAATGCTTAATCTGAGTAAGTATGTTATCTTTTGTGCAAAATATATGACGTTTATATTCAAAAATATTCCTGGTTTTACAAGGAATCCAGCAATGTCAATTATATTATCCTAACTTTAATCTGAGGTATTATTTAATACAAAATGTTAAAATCTAAATTTTTCACCCAACATCTCTTGAAGGGAGGATTGGTGGGGGGTGGGGGTTGGGTTGGGACTGACCGTGCGGTTGGAAGAGGGGTGGAGGCAAGGTGGGCTACTTTGATTGACAGATAGTGTCGTGAAGAATATTTTTTTTTTATTAACTGAAGATATTTGTTTTAGCTTATAAAATTCATACAAACTACCCGGCCAGAATATAATTTACATTGCTGGAATTCTTACAATTTGGTGATCATTTTGAATATAAACATATATTTTGCATTAGATATAAAATTTTTAGATAAAATGTTTAATCTGAGTAAGTATGTTATCTTTTGTGAAAAATATATGACATTTATATTCAAAATATTCCTGGTCTTACAAGGAATCCAGCAATGTCAATTATATTATCCTAACTTTAGTTTGAGGTATAATTTATTACTATACCTGGTTTTCCCCCCAAAATTTCTCAGAGAGGGAAGAGCCCGCAGTGTAGTGTGAGAGGGGGAGGGAGTCGTGTCCATTATTTGAATGGACATTAACTTGGCGACTGTATTTCTCTATGTCAAAAAGTGGCGTTTGGGGATCGGCCTGGACTCCATTTCAATTAATCCCATATGTTATGTTATTCACTTTACGCGTTTCTCGCTTTCCGCGGTACCCTCCGGGTTACATTAACCGCGTAAAGTGAGGGTTAACTGTATATATATATATGTATATATATATATATATATATATATATATATATATATATATATATATATATATATATATATATATATATATATATATATATATATATATATATATATATATATATATACCGTATATCTCGGCCTATAAGGCGTCGGGGTGCATAAGACGGCCCCCCCAAATTTCCATTTAAAAAGTAGTTTTTGAGCTCTATTCGCTGTATAAGACCAGTACCCCAAATGTGACACTTACCCACTGACTCAGTAGTCCTCTACCAACCATCCTTGGTTTTTTAAAATAAGGCCAATTCACTTCAAGTAATGTCATCAAATGTTACCCGCTGGTGTAGTGTAAACACTATTGACATCACTGAAGCGTCTGCTATTTACCGGTAACTGGAACTAATGTCGGTGTCGAGTAAAATTTTTCCATTTACTTGAAATGGATTTACCGATTTATTTGTTTATTTATTTATTTATAATATACTGTAATATATTAAACACACTGCAAGTATTTTCTTTAATTTATACGCTTGCTTCACACGAGACGATCGGTGGTGGGAGTGTTACCTCGTCTCGGTGGTGGGACTGTGTTCCCACTGTTTACCTTACTTTTTTTTAGTAAGTTATTTTTTGTTATATTTTTTACTAAAAGTGTTATTTTATGTGGATAAAAATGTTACAATGGACTTAAAACTATAAAAAATCATCTGAGCATGCTTGAAAACATACATATCGACACCAAGATCACCCAGATTGACCAACTACATCAATTTCTATAAGAAAAATCAACTTTTGAAGGTCAATATGGCGGTCATTTGAAAAATGGTCGCCATCTTTGATTTTCAAATGGCCAATCAGGCAGACTTGAACTAGTAACCATTAGAGAATTACCATGCCAAATTTGGTGCTTGTACCACCATTTTCATGATTCTCTTGAAAAATTGCATTTAGCTGCCCCACTAATGTCACCACTCCCATCTCAACATGACACTCGTATACTGAAATATTGTATTTCATACTACATATGACTTTACAAAAAGAAATGTCCACGTCTGGTTAAATAACTCTTGTTAAAGGCATTTTGTTTTCTTTATAAACACTTTATTATACAGTACAGCGAAATAATATACATGTAGATATAATACCAGTTGAATAAACGAAACTAAAAAACTGGAGATTGTAATTACAGTGAAGCCTTGACAACTCCATTATGAAGTTAGGGATTAGATGACGCCAAATTCAATCACCTTAATGCACTTTAAGAGAGAGGAGTCACCGTGCCAGGGCTTAATATTGTCCTGGACCCTAGAGGTTGATGACGTATTCAGTGTCAGGGGCAGAAATACATCGATGTACACAGCACCTGATCCCAATCAACTCCAGTATAGGTGTTAATAATGTAGAGGTGACCTGGTGTGTTGCACGTTGGTAGTGTTGGATGGTGATGCAGGAAAGAGGTAGTGTGTTGAGGGTGGTGTGTGGTTATGACTCACTCCCACAACCCCCCCACACCACTCACACATCCTCACAACTGTACCACAAAACCCCCACACTACTCTTACAGCATCCTCACAATACTACCACAACCCCCCCACACCACTTACGCATCCTCACAACTGTACCACAAAACCCCCACACTACTTACACATCCTCACAACACTACCACAATCCCCCACACCATTCACACATCCTCACAACACTACCACAATCCCCCACACCACTCACACATCCTCACAACCTCACGCACCACTCACACATCCTCACAACACTACCACAGTACCACAATCCCCCACACCACTCACACATCCTCACAACACTACCACAATCCCCCACACCACTCACACATCCTCACAACACTACCACAATCCCCCACACCACTCACACATCCTCACAACACTACCACAACCTCCCACACCACTCACACATCCTCACAACACTACCATAATAAAATTAATCATTTCTAGTGTGGTCGACTTCCTACACAAAGACAGGCTATAAATAGCCATCTTATCTCAACCTCCTTCCTTCCCCCTCCATCCCTCTGTTCTCAGAGAGGTCTTGGTAAATAACTTTTGTTTGTTTATTTTCATTGTTTGTCTAATTTATCATGTTGTATCAAAGTAATATTACTAAAAGTTTTAGGCAGCTACCAAACAGGGTGATACTACCGCCTGGGAAGATATTGGAAGCATAATATACAGTATTGTCTAATGGTAGACCCTACCAGTACTTCCATATGGCATCACGAAAATTGTGACCAAGTCTTAGGTTGCTGATTTATCTTTCTGCCTCATTTACACACAATTGCAGAGTTTCAATTGTTTCTCTTCCTTTGACAACACAACATACAGTACATACAATATAATGTTTCTCACCTTTGATCTTTTTTCCATTTATTTATGGTTGGTTATTTAAAATAATGCCAATTCACTTCAAGTATTGGCATCAAATTTTACCGGCTGGTGTACACTAGTGACTCACTTAAGCATCAATTATTTAACTGGAACTAATGTTGGTGTGAGTAAAATATTTCCATTTACTTGAAATAGATTTGCCAATTTATTTGTTTATTTATTTATTTATAATATACTGTAATACATTAAACACACTGCAAGTATTTTCTTTAATTTATATACTTGTTGGTCAACTTCACCTGGTAGGTGAAGTTCACCAGAAATTTATGGTGATCATTAAGGACCAAACTCGAATCCATGACGTGACTTCTGTTCATCATTCTTATCCTAAATTTACCACTGTCGGTAGTTTCAAGAATTAACTCAGTCATTTACTGAATATTCTTTGTAAAAAAATAAATTTTAAATTAATTATTTATAGGAGATAAGTATTATGATCAGTAAATATACAGATATGCATTACTGACCACCTCCGAACACAAGGACGGCTTAAAATAGCCACAGGCGGTCACAGTCAAGGTCACTTTCCCTTTCTTGTCACTGGCAAATGGGGAAGGGGTGATGATAGCAACTGTGTTTATTACCGGGGTATATTGTTGTTTTACGGTATGTTAGACAGGTTTATAATACATTTTTATTATTTTAATATACCGGTAATCTTCATTTTAATCCAGCTTCCCAAACGTAAGTATCAGTATAAAATAATTAGTGGTAGGACCTTGTCAGTGGTTTACCATGTTTCCATCACCACTCTTGACACGCTAAACCGTAATATTTAAGAGGTAAGAATTTTATCTCTAGTGCTTAAGACGACCCCCTAACTTTGGGCTGATTTTTTTTTTGTTCAAATTCCGTCTTGTAGGCCGAGATATACGGTACATATATATATATATATATATATATATATATATATATATATATATATATATATATATATATATATATATATATATATATATATATATATATATATATATACAGTTGTACCCCACTTAACGCGGTCAATAGAACCCAGAGGGTCCCGTGTTAAGTGAAATCCGCGTTAAGTGAACAACAGAACATATGGGATTAATTCCAATAGAAACCGGCCCGACCCCCAAACTCCACTTTTTGAAGGCACATACCTATGTTGTAGTAAAAATAACATCTTAATTTTATGATGGTACATGCACACAATTAATACTTAAGAGAAATAGAGAAATACAGTCGCCAAGTTAATGTCCATTCAAATAATGGACTCAACTCCCTCCCCCTCTCACACTACACTGCCGGCTCTTCCCTCTCTGAGAAATTTTTGGGGGAAAACCACTAAATTTTAATAAATAATACC
>NW_024722612.1:0-19770 GCF_018991925.1 Homarus americanus | reverse complement strand
GCTGATTGCCTAATGGGTTGTACATCATCTGAGATTAGCTTAATATCATGTTTAAGTATATTGCAAAACCCTGGGAGGTCTGACGTGACTTTAAGAAATGTTGATAATAACTTAGTGAGATCTTTTGCTTGAGATGGATTCAGAACAGAAAAATACTCATCAAAGTTGTTGAGTATGTGACTGTTAGCAGGGTTTTCTTTAGGTAGAGGGAAGTCTAAATTCTCCAATAGATCCATGTCATCTGTCTCCGGCTCCGGCCCTGACAAAACCGTATGCAATACAGGTAGGCTCATAGCCTCTGGGATGTCTTCCTCTGACTGCCTGGAATGGTAAAGTTTCATGAGATTAATGTGAACAAGTTGTGAATCTTTTCTGCGATCAGGAGTATGGACTATATAGTTGAGGGGAGATAGTTTATTCGCACCTATATAGGGACCAGTAAACTTGCTTTTAAGGGGAGAGCCTGGAATGGGTAGAAAGAGTAACACTTTGTCACCTGGAGAAAATGATCTTTCAACTAATTTAGGTTGGGACTTCACCATTTTTTCTTGGACTTTTTTTAAGTTTGACTGAGCAATGGTTCGGACTTCAGTTAATTTGTCCCATAAAGTGTCAATGTATTGGGAAACTGTTGCGGGCTTAATAGATGGAGTGTCAAACCACTGCTCCTTTACTATTTTAAGGGGTCCCCTAATTTGTCTCCCATATAGTAACTCGAACGGGGAGGAACCCAATGACTCCTGGGGACATTCCCTGATGGCAAAGAGTAACAAGTCTATGCTTTCATCCCATTCCTTTTGGTGTTCTATACAGTATTTTTTGAGCATTGATTTGAAAGTTTGATGGAACCGTTCCAAGCAACCTTGGGATTGTGGTGGTAAGCCGAAGATGTACAATGGTCCACACTGAGGTCTTTCATCACCTGTTTGAAAAGATTGCTCGTAAAATTGGTGCCCTGATCGGATTGGATCTCTTTAGGAATGCCCACTGAAGTGAAAAGGTGCAAAAGATGTTTGATTACGTTTTTTGAAGTGATGCTTTTAAGGGGAAAAGCCTCAGGATAACGTGTACTGGTATCCATAACTGTGAGCAGGAATTGATTTTCCTTCTTAGTCTTTGGTAATGGGCCCACACAATCCACAACAATCTTTTCAAATGGTGTAGAAAATACTGGGATGGGCTTAATGGGAGCTGCTGGTATACTTTCATTTGGTTTTCCTACCATTTGACAAATATGACAAGATTTTAGGTACTTTGACACATCCTTCCTAAGTCCAGGCCAATAATAGTGTTGGAGGAGCTTTTTATATGTTTTCAGGATTCCCAAATGTCCTGAAATACCATCATGGGCAAGGGCAATTAATGCTGGTCTGACTGAGGAGGGAATTACCACTTGATGTATTTCAGACCACGTGTCTAGATGGGCAAGCTCAGGGGGCCTATAGGCCCTCATCAAAACCCCTTCATGATAATACAAACACGGAAGGGTGTTAAAATCTTTACCCTCAACTGCTGCATGATGAAGTTTAGTCAAAGATGGATCAGATTGTTGGGCTTTAACGAGCTCCTCCTTACTAATGGTCTTATTGTACAGATCTTCTGTGGGTAGGAAGATATTAGAGGTGGTTTTAGATGAAGAGGGCCCATTTCGCACACTCTGTGACCGGGTGACAGCACAAGATGGGAAAAGATGAGGAATAGTTTCTTTAAGGTCAGTGGTGGAGTTGACAGGTAAGGGAGAGTCGACTGTCTTTATGTTAGGAACCACTAGATCTCCTACCAAGTCATTACCCAATAATAAATGAATGCCACACACAGGCATTGGGTCTTTCCTTATGGCTATTTGCACTTCCCCAGTAATCAAGGGACATTGGAGGTGCACTTTAGCTAAAGGATAGGAAGAATGGGATGAGAGATCCGAAATTAGAACACTCATTAGTAAATGCGGTAGATATATCAGGAATGACGTTAAACAGGAGGATAGATTGTGCTGCGCCCGTATCACGTAGTATACGAATAGGGAAAGAACGAGACCCCTCCATGATTGAAATTTTTCCCTCATAGGTGAATGAAGAAAAGAGATCCTGATGGGGCCTTTCCACATTGGTGTTTGCTATTGGTTTGGATTTGGGATCCAGGGAACTACTTTTAGCAATTCGACACTTTGGGTGTTTACAATTCTGGATCGTATGGCCTGGGTTTTTACAGTAAGAACAAGTAAGCTTGGTTGCATCGAGGGGAGTAGGTGTGGGACCTTTCGACCTACCACTCACGTTCCCAAGGTTATCATCAGAGGAGGACCCTAACATGTCAGGAAGTACCGTTCTCTCTACTGCTTGATGACTCCACCAACCGGCGGCGCATCCAGCCAACTCCAGCAGCACGCCCTAAAATTAACCTCTCCACGCTCCTCCACATGCTTCAAGATGTAGAAATGGTATCTTGCTCTTCCCTCCTCCAGGACTACCAAATTTAACAAATCCTGAAATGTGGAGGTCTCTGTAGCCTCTAACCACTTCTTAAAAAACCTAAGCTTTTCTTGAGCAAACTCAACAAAGGTGTGGGAAAATGGTTTGGTTAGGTTACGAAACTTCTGCCGGTATCCATCTGGCGTGATAGCATAAGAGGTGAGGATGTTCTTTTTTACGTTATCATAGTCATCAGTCTGGTCTAAACAGTTATAAACTCTACGAGCCTTACCATATAATTTAGGAACTAACACTGACACCCACTGGTCCTTTGGCCACTCATTCTTCCCTGCTATTTTCTCAAAAGTCCTAAATGACCCGTCCATATCGGATTCATCAAACCCGGGAACAAGGGAAGAAGCAGTAGCAGGGTTAAAAGCAGCTAGTTTCTCTTAATGCCACTTCTTTTGATCTAAACTCCGATGTTAAGGTGACTTCTATCTCTCTTACCTGTAGTTCTTTCAGTCTAACCTCCTGCTCCAACTTGGCCCGTTCCATCATTTCCTCATGCTCCAACTTGGCCTGTTCCGACCTGGCCTGTTCCAACTTTTCTTCATGCTGCAACTTGGCCTGTTCCGACCTTTCTTCAGGCTCCAACTTGGCCTGCTGCTCCAACTTGGCCTGTTCCAACTCTAGTTCTTTCATTTTGATTTGGAACTCGAACCTAGCTCGTTCTAGTTCTAAGGCGTCTACTCTTTGTGTTTTTTCTTGAGGGCTAGCCAGACCTGAAGCAACTTCTGAGTGAGGAGGGGTGGTGGATAGTGGTTGAAGTTTCTTGGACATGGGCGTTAATCTGTCAACAGCGGATTCTTTTAAAACTTCATGTTGAACCAGCATTTCAATTACATGATTTTTTAACATTTCCTTAGTCAGTTGCTGTGAAAATGGGATATTGTAATAGTTAGCTATTTCTTTCCATTCTTTCTTCAGGATATTAACACGTAATTTAGCTACGGAAGGATTTTCAATAAAATCCTGGAGATCAAATCCTGAGGTGGCCATTGTTAAGAAAACTAGGATAGATTAACTAATGGTCAAAAGATAAGATAAGTGGATTACCCTAGAAAATATCACGGCAGTGGATAACCAGAAAGTCCCGGAAACTAACCAAGTTATACCTAGGGAAATTACACTTATGAATATTGTTCTTCTGATAAGATCCTTGAATAAGGATAAGAGACTTGAGAAAAGAGGTAGGGCGTATTACGGCATTAATATAAAGATCCGGATTAACAACCTGATATGCCTTGAAGAGAAGGGCGTATTACGGCATTAATATAAAGATCCCGGATTAACAACCTGATATACTTGAAAAGAGGTAGGGCGTATTACGGCATTAATATAAAGATCCGGATTAACAACCCTGATATACTTGAAGGAAGGGGCGTATTACGGCATTAATATAAAAGATCCGGATTAACAACCCTGATAAATGGTATGATTGACCCTGAATGAGATAATGGGAAAGAACAATAATTGAGGGCTTTATAATTATGGGGTCCTGGTAAGGCAAGGGTGTCCCAAGATATCACTTCACCGTAAACTAGTGACTATGGAGACAACCTACTCTGGGTAGGGTACGGCGTTAAACAGATCGGATTCTTCCCTACCTCGATAAGACTTACACGACTGCCACGTGTAATAACAGGTAAGCCTTATGACACTTGGAACCTAATATCCTACGTCTGTCACTCTTACTGTACGATAATACCAATATATGCAAACACATATGAAGGAAACTTTAAACTACCGTAAAGCAATTGTGAACAAAAGTGACTGGGAGGAATAATTAACACTGAGTAACAAGGGAGGAAGGAATATGGTACTTAAGGTCGTGTCCTGTCACGGTCGCCATTTGTTACGAGTTAGGGATTTAGAATATAGTTATACGTCTACCCAGATCCCAACAGGTAACAACAATAAAAAAAAACAAAGACAATCGGACTATAAAAGGGTAGACAAAGGATGCGAGTTTTCGTTGTATATAAAAGAGTACCATAAATCCCTTAACAAAATATTCAGCTTATAAATTACCCTTAACCAAACTTAACCTAAACATTAACAGTATATACATATTAATAAACATAAAACAATCTTGAAGCAAGTGGACGTGGGGGAGTTAATACAACATATAAGTACTTAAGTGAGGAGCTGAGATGGCTGACGAGTAAGGCTGAGTATTGTAGAAGACGGTAGGTAGTCACTGCACGTAGGTTTAGAGGATAGATGATCCTGTGGTCACTTCCCAGAGCCAAGTCCCTCTCCTCGAATTGGAGCTGACAAAGAAGACTTTGAGGAGGTGACGCAACAACCAGGATATGGAGAAGGGAAACCTCGGAGTGGTAACTAAGACGAGTCATACTCGTGTCTCGTCCCTAGATGGCGTTGCTCGTGGTGCTGGGCAGGTAGATCAGGACAATAGATGGCGTGGTTCGTAGTGCTGGGTGGAGGGGTTCGTAACAATATATATATATATATATATATATATATATATATATATATATATATATATATATATATATATATATATATATATATATATATATATATATATATATATACTCGTATTATATGTGTGTGTTTAATGTCATTATCTCACAGTGACTAACACTAAGCCGCCGGTGGTGGAACACAAGTAGCGTGCTGCTGCTATTACTACGTGTGTGTGTGTGTGTGTGTGTGTATTTACTTGCTCACGTATTGTTCTGTGAGTGTAAGTGCTCATGTACGATTGTGTATATATGTGCGTGCGTGTGTTCCAGCTTTGTAAATGCATGGTCATGGATTCTAACACAATTCTCGCATCCAAGCAAATTTGCCCTGGTTCATCATTCCATAGGACTGAGATACATACAGTAGTCTTGGCGACGTCCAGTACAGCAAGAGAAGTAGGCAGTAGGTAGTAGGCAGCCCTCAAACAGGGAGGTACTACAGCCTGGGAAGGTACTGAAAGCATAATGTGTTGTCTAATGGTAGACCCTGCTGCCATGTGGCATCACGAAAATTGTAACTGAGTCCCAGGTTGTTGATCTGACTTTCTGCCTCATTTACACACAATTGCAGGGTCTCAATTGTTTCTCTTACTATTGACAACACAACATACAAATATTGTTTCTCACTCTTGATCTTTTTTTTTTCATTTTTGTATTTCCTTATGGTTCGTTATTATTATTATTATTATTATTATTATTATTATTATTATTATTATTATTATTATTATTATTATTATTATTGTTATTGTTATTGTTATTGTTATTATTATTATTATTATTATTATTATTATTATTATTATTATTATTATTATTATTATTATTAAATTTTCGCCCCCCAGGCCCGGATGTGGGTCGGTGACCTGTGCCCGGGTGGGCTAATCCCCGTAAAAAAGCAAAAACACACAAAACAAAAAGTGTCTAACTAACTCACGCTTGTTTACGAGGCAACTGTTTGTAGTGTAACTTAATTCATCACCCCAGCTTGTTTTTAGTTGCATACCATGTTTAAATTTCTCTAACTAAATTCATGTAACGACAAAAATTTAAGAAAAAAATATTACTTTTTCCCTGTAGTAACAACACTCATTACCACCATTCGCGTAATTTTGTCTTAGATATATTAAAAAAAAGTCAAATACTTTCTCGTGTGCCTTCAGTAATCTTATCCTGTCTTCTCTAGTCCCACCATCAGTACAAATATTCATCCATAAAAGGAACAAAGTCTCTCCCCTTACAGAGTGTGTTGACACAGTGGTCTCGTGGACACAGCGCGGCGGGGTGTTGAGGTGCGAGGTGACACAAAAGTCTTTTTCTGTCAGTAAGGTGGTTTGAGAGCGTCACACCCACTACAAAGTTGTTCAGGGTGATGGATGGATGAATCTGACTCCACAGCCTCTTATTCCATCCTCCATCCTGACTATGGTAAATACATTTTCGCAAAGCTTACATAATAAAGCTGAACTTAAACTTGTAGATGAAGCTGAACTTAGCATTAACAACTAAGAATATGATTTCTTCATTTGTAAACCATTGCTAAGAATGTGTGTACCTAACAAACGCTAATAAAAGAAAGTAATAGTTTTTACACACTGAGACAGACAAAGGCTCCAGTAAACGTAAAGAAAGATTTGTACCCGCAAGAACAGTTCCTAGGCGCTGCTCGGTTATGACTCACACTCGCTCCGACTGCTACACAACCATGTATTAAGTTACCGCGACGTCAGCTTCATTAAAACTTATAATGAGGTCTTATATTGGCTCTTATTACCCAGCGGCTGCCTCTCTCACTACCAGTACCACAACTACCACCACTAACACCACCACCACGAACATGCTCTCTCTCTCTCTCCTCACCTCCGTCACCAAGATGATTAAGCTGACAGGTTGATAACGTGGACCAGAATATTATTACAGAGAGATAAGTTGTAAATTTAACCCTCACCAACGAAATCTCAGTCTATCCTCGAGAGACGAGCAGCGACAACTTGTGTACGATACAACAGTTTATAAAAGCGAACAAATATAACGAAACACTTGGCTGTAGAAGACACGTAGACATATGTAACACTGTGACACGTATTGTAGTCTACCTCACTTACACCAATACCCTGTAGTGACCTAACGCAGGTGTGTGTGTGTGTGGCCACGCGCCTACTGTACACAGTTGTGTGCCATCCTACGTGCTCTACCAGATGAACAAGGTACAAATAAACACAAGACACAACTATATGTGTAATAAAGGACAATTTTATTGGTTGCATTAGATCGTTTTGTGAGAGATATACTGCACTGTGTATGGAGTTGTCCGCCTTACTGCTGGTCATCTGGAATAGTCTACCATCCAGCTGTTATAATAGGTGTTGTATATTATGTATTTCTATATAAACATACACTAATATACGGTGTAATTTATACGTTATTTCTGTGGAGTAATAACTAGTAAACTTACACGACACAAGACTAGAAAATTACTTACATTTATCGTAAATCAGAAAAAATAAACTTAACTCGTAAATACAGGTACAAAATCAGGTCTATTATACAGGTACAGTGATCTCTCGGCCGTGAGTTGAATACCTTTATAAGACAAGTAAATACAGAGTTATGTCTAGCATTTAGGGTTTTTTTTTTTTGATGGTGTTAATGATTAATATAATTTACAGGTGGTAATATAAATAAAACTAACTTTTTCACCATTTCTGTTTGAACCACTTAATTTTTTTTGTCCCGTAAGTGGTAAATTAAGAATCTCACTTCAATAATGAATTGTACCACTTAAAACATAACTGTATTAAGTGGATTTCCTAATTAATTCCAAATATTCTAAACTGAACTATGTAATTTAACTGTACAATAATAATAAAAATAAACTGGTCTAATTATAAATACCCATAAAATAATTAACTCAAGTATTATAAGTGGATTAAAGACAGTCCAAACAAATTCCTTCTATTAATTACACTAACCTTTGATGACTTAAAAAAAATAATAATAATATATTTTCTTGCTATAATGAACAGGTCTTTCAAGGGTTGTCTAAGAAAGGCAGTCCGATACACGCTAATTAAGAGCTGGTTACCATAAATTAATTAAATGTCAATATCAATTAACTCTTCTTCAACATCTTAAGTTCTGGTATCGATGAGAATTAATATATATTCGTTTAGTAATATATAGTAAATTATATATTTTTTTTATATACGACTATTTTACGAGTCTTTAGCGATACATAATTAATCGCTGTATGATATATGAAAAATTTCCATGACTGTACCGCCGTTGTGAGCCGTTTTAGGGTGATTATAACAGTAGCCTTATAGATAGTTTACAGGACGATGATAACAGTAGCCTTAGAGATAGTTTACAGGACGATGATAACAGTAGCCTTAGAGATAGTTTACAGGACGATGATAACAGTAGCCTTAGAGATAGTTTACAGGACGATGATAACAGTAGCCTTAGAGATAGTTTACAGGACGATGATAACAGTAGCCTTAGAGATAGTTTACAGGACGATGATAACAGTAGCCTTAGAGATAGTTTACAGGACGATGATAACAGTAGCCTTAGAGATAGTTTACAGGACGATAACAGTAGCCTTAGAGATTTACAGGACGATGATAACAGTAGCCTTAGAGATAGTTTACAGGACGATGATAACAGTAGCCTTAGAGATAGTTTACAGGACGATGATAACAGTAGCCTTAGAGATAGTTTACAGGACGATGATAACAGTAGCCTTAGAGATAGTTTACAGGACGATGATAACAGTAGCCTTAGAGATAGTTTACAGGACGATGATAACAGTAGCCTTAGAGATAGTTTACAGGACGATGATAACAGTAGCCTTAGAGATAGTTTACAGGACGATGATAACAGTAGCCTTAGAGATAGTTTACAGGACGATGATAACAGTAGCCTTAGAGATAGTTTACAGGACGATGATAACAGTAGCCTTAGAGATAGTTTACAGGACGATGATAACAGTAGCCTTAGAGATAGTTTACAGGACGATGATAACAGTAGCCTTAGAGATAGTTTACAGGACGATGATAACAGTAGCCTTAGAGATAGTTTACAGGACGATGATAACAGTAGCCTTAGAGATAGTTTACAGGACGATGATAACAGTAGCCTTAGAGATAGTTTACAGGACGATGATAACAGTAGTTAATAATAAGACTGAGAGATGTAGGAGGAGGAGGAGGTGAGAGAGAAGGAGAATAACGAAAGAGGAAACACAGGACCGAAAAATAACGAAGAAAAATGATGAGAGGAAGACAAAGTAGAGAGAGAGAGAGAGAGAGAGAGAGAGAGAGAGAAGAATAACAACAAATAACGAAAGAAAAAATACGATAACGACAAAAATACAAAGAAAACCCAAGCGGCAGAGACTAAACACAAACACGGGAATAAACAAACCACAATAAGATAAACAAGGCATATAAACAAAAGATTAATAACTGATAACGAAAAAACTAGCAGGTGATAACGAGATAAGTGTCAATACAGAAGATAACTATAGATAACACAATATTTTCATTAACATTATGAATTATAGGATTTATTAATATGGGATATAATTACACTATAACTTCCTATATATCAATTTATTAGTATTGTATACATGTTAACCTGAACTATATCACGGTAGAGTTTGTTTATGACAGTATGTGTTGGTGTTGAGTAGATCACCTGTAATTAGCGTCATTTAACAGGTGACACTGCAGCGAGTATACAGGTGAGACAGGCGGGGTAGTTCCAAGGAGTGAAATCAGTGACAGGTGTAAGGGGAGTGACAGGTGTAGGGGGAGTGACAAGTGTAGGGGAAGTGACAGGTGTAGGGAGAGTGACAGGTGTAGGGGGAGTGACAGGTGTAAGGGGAGTGACAGGTGTAGGGGGAGTGACAGGTGTAGGGGGAGTGACAGGTATAGGGGGAGTGACAGGTGTAGGGGGAGTGACAGGTATAGGGGGAGTGACAGGTATAGGGGGAGTGACAGGTGTAAGTGGAGTGACAGGTGTAAGTGGAGTGACAGGTGTAAGTGGAATGACAGGTGTAAGTGGAGTGACAGGTATAGGGGGAGTGACAGTTATAGGGGGAGTGACAGGTGTAGGGGGTGTGACAGGTGTAGGGGGTGTGACAGGTGTAGGGGGTGTGACAGGTGTAGGGGGTGTATTTCTAAGCAGTGTAGTTGAAACAGGTATAACACACATTGGTGGAGTACACATCAACACCTCCGCTAAACACCCTCCACATATACTCAACACACCCAGGGCCACGTAACACAGTGTTGGTAGGCTTTGGCGGCCATGTCGTGACACCGGCCGTCAGAATCTCCCAGCAAAAGGTAAACAAGATGGCGGCCCCCCCATCCTACATATCAACAACTCATCCTGAAATATCCCACCTGGACCCTCTACTAGTGGGAGTCGAATCCTGAATTCAGATTAGACTGCCAATACGGCCCGGGAGATCAGCGAGGTCAACCTAATGGAACTTTACACACACTACACTAATCACAAACTCATTCTATCTTAAGTTATTTTAAGCCAATGAAGCTGGATTCAGTAACTCGTAAGACAAATTTCCAACTGGAGGCTTGAGGCAGCATTATAGTGCCTCACCTCAGCGATCGTAAGACAACAGGTGGCACTCTCACAGTAAGATGGCACCGTCGTTCTTACCATAAACAGACGATCGAGAGAAAAAATTTTCGGGGTACAAATCTTTGAGAACATTGGCAGTAAGTGGAAGGCTGGCCGTTCAGGTGTAGCCGGCGGAGGGTGATGAGTGGCTACCGTGGGGACAGGTGAAGGTGAGTTACGATGCACCGTGTCTTAAGTAATGACTCGACCGGTTGAATTATATATCCACCAACTGATGAACAAAAAAAAAATTCCACCATAAAACACCAAAATCCTCAAACAATCGTCCATCAATTTTTTTTCCCTCGTAACTTAGGAGGAAAAATAAATAAATAAAACACACATCCAAGTCATTAAAAAAAGTCTCGGTGTAGTTTCGACGCCATTTTGACCGCCATCCTTCTGTAGTATGCTGCAGTGGACCAAATAGACGCATCCTAAATTCTTCACTTAAGAGGGGAGGATATTTCCACGGGAGGGCCTTTGAGAATCAGAGTCTAGGGAATTAAAACGTGAAGGAACTGAAGCTGGTAGGATTTTCCCCAATTTATTACGCTGAAAAGGATTGTGGTGGGGGAAAAGAGAGGGGAGGGGAGAGGGGGAAGGGAGCGATTGTATCCTGTAAGGGAGAAAGGGAGGGGAGGATTGTGTCATGGGAACGGGAGGGGGATTATCATGGGAGGGAAAGAGGGAGAGATGTGTTCTGGAAGGGGGAGGGTTGTGTCACAGAAGGAGGGGAGGGGAGTGTCAAAAGGAGAGTGGGCATTAGAGGGCAAGATGTCTGAGAGGAAAGTAGTAGGTGAGGAGGCGTGGTGTTGTAGTAGGCAGGAGGAGGCGTGGTGTTGTAGTAGGCAGGAGGAGGCGTGGCGTGTTAGTAGGCAGAAGGAGGCGTGGCGTGGTAGTAGGCAGGAGGAGGCGTGGTGTTGTAGTAGGCAGAAGGGGGCGTGGTGTTGTAGTAGGCAGGAAGAGGGGTGGTGTGGTAGTAGGCAGGAGGAGGCGTGGTGTTGCTTGTGTAGGCAGGAGGCGTGTGGCGTGGTAGTGGAAGCAGGAGGAGGCGTGGTGTTGTAGTGGAAGCAGGAGGAGGCGTTGTGTTGTAGTAGACAGGAGGGCGGCGTGGCGTGGTAGTAGGCAGGAGGAGGCGTGGCGTGGTAGTAGGCAGGAGGAGGCGTGGCGTGGTAGTAGGCAGGAGGAGGCGTGGTGTTGTAGTAGACAGGAGGCGGCGTGGCGTGGTAGTAGACAGGAGGCGTGGCGTGGTAGTAGGCAGAAGGGGGCGTGGTGTTGCAGTCGTAGACAGAGGAGGAGGCGTGGCGTGGTAATAGGCAGAAGGGGGCGTGGTGTTGTAGTAGTAGACAGAGGAGGCGGCGTGGCGTGGTAGTAGGCAGAAGGGGGCGTGGTGTTGTAGTAGTAGACAGAGGAAGCGGCGTGGCGTGGTAGTAGGCAGAAGGGGGCGTGGTGTCGGGAGCGGGCAGAAGGGGGCGTGGTGGGCAGGGGGAGGGTGGCGTGGGACAGCGATGGCGGCGCGCCTTGCCTCGCCCTCACGATCAATATGACCTCGGCTCCCCTCCCCTCATTACCGCCACCCCCGGGCTCTCCCTGCCTGCCCCTACCCTGGCCAGCCTCCCTACCTGATCCTACCCTGGCCAGCCTCCCTACCTGATCCTACCCTGGCCAGCCTCCCTACCTGTCCCTACCCTGGCCAGCCTCTGTGCCTGACCCTGGCCAAACTCTGTACCTGACATGACCCAACCTAACCTAAACACAATTTAAACTAAACTGAACAAGACTAAACCACGCTTCTATCTATCTAAATTTTGTCAAGCTCAAATAATCCTTGTCACCACTGTCATGCACCCACCAACCCACAGTCATACACCCACCAACCCACAGTCATACACCCACCAACCCACAGTCATACACCCACCAACCCACAGTCATACACCCACCAACCCACAGTCATTCACCCACCAACCCACAGTCATTCACCCATCAACCCACAGTCATACACCCAGCCTCTGTATCTGACTTTACCTGACCTGACTTAACCAGATCCAATCAAGAAACCCATTATTTTTCACCTCTATTACACCTTGAAGCAGGTATCGAGGCCACCTGACCTGACCTCAATTACTCTGCAATATTCCCAAGGCATCTGACCACCTCTGCTAGCGTATTCGGTACACCTAACATGACATGACCTAACCTGACCTGACCTGACCTGGCCTGACCTCCAAGAACGAGAAAATATACCCAAGATCTATTTAAATCTATCCCAGAAATTTAAACCTTCAATATATTTGTTTTTAGGTCATTGGTTATGTCTTTGTTTTGCTCTTGTGTTTACGGTTCTTGTTTATGAATTAAAGAAACAATAAGAGAATCCAGCCCGTCAAACTTCTACTGATAATCACAACTCGAATTGTGCAACTGAAGAACAACAACAACAATAAGAAGAACAAGAACAAAAAAAACAGCAGGATATAATTCCTATAGAACCGCATGACTAGTTTATTAATGCCTTAAAAAACACTAACAACAATCCTCAGCCAACACGGACCTACAAAACATCAACAAGGTGACGACAACAACAGCTCAAACGCTCCAGCTTAACACCTACAAATTTCCGGGAGTTTAGTGTCGCTACATGAAACAAACACGGCGGCGAGTCCTACAGCTACACACTGTAATGGTCGGCGGAGCAAAGGACGAGACAGCGACGCTTACTCATTGGTGGAGCTTTAATAACAACAGCATGTGGTAACTAGGAGATGTGTGTGTGTTGTGAGGTAGTGAAGGACCACAACATCTCACGTTTTGTGTTACACGTCAAAGACTGAACAATCTGAAGCAGCAGCCCTCCCCCCACACCACGCTGCCTGTAGTAACACCACCGTTAATAAAGGACAAAACGGTACAATATGGAGGTGGGGGGGTGGCGTGTGGACAAGGTACGAGAGAGCGGCCTTGTTAATATGATGGTCACCAGACACGGCCAACACCACGTGGCGGGTGTAGCTCTTCCTGCTGAATAAAAACCAAGAGCGAGTTTGACGACGCTACACGAACACCGTCCTCAAAGGGGACATCTTGGACTCGAGTGTGAGAGATAGAGACTCCCAAACAATCAAACACGTCTGGTTAATTCCTTCACTTTTATATAAGAACACATTCGTCTTCAACTAAACACGATTTCTTTTCAACTTCTTCGACTCCAAGGCTGAAATTCGAGTCCCACTTGAAACGAATAAAATAAAATATATGTGAAGAGAAAATGTAAATAGTGTGTTTGACTGTGTGAGGCTGATGGAAGCAACACTAATTATGCTGTATAATGGGTTGTGTTCAGTAAGGTCAGAGTGATTAGTGGCGCGCGCCATCACAGTGCCATTCCACTTCCCGCCTACTATACACGCCCCTACACCCACCACGCCTCCCTCTTGCCCAACTCAACACGCCCACTTAGCTACCCCTACACTCCCCTTACCCTCCCCCACCATATACCACGCCCCTTGCTGCCCACCCCTTACGCGCCCCCACCCCTCCACACCACGCCCACCCACTCATCGTACACTAATAAGGTGATAAGATTACCTCATCATAACACTGGTGTGAATCAGCATCAGGAACTCACCTTCCCCTGCATCAAGGTGCCCACCCTCACCCACCCTACCTGGCAGCCACTCACCTGCGTATTATACCACCTGACACGGGAAATCACACACACACGGGATGACACGGTAGAACACAGTGCTTGTAAGGTAAATAGAAGCCAGCCTTAATGGGTCCCAACCTTAAACTATTAGGACTGAGGCCCATTAGTATTGAGAGCCGTCAGGATAGGGACTCATTAGGACTGAGGCCTATTAAGACTGGAACCATTAGGCCTGTGGTATCTTTGGACTGAGGCTCATTAGGACTGAGAACCATTGGAAATGTGACCAATTAGAATTGGGGCCCATTAAAACTGGGACCCAATAGGACTGGGGCCCATTAGGACTAGGGCCCATTAGGACAGGGGTTCTTTTGATAAGATGCCCACCTAGTAAAAGTGCAAAAGAGGGCATGCAAGATTATTCTCTCCCCTTCCTACTCCACATATCAAGAAGCGCTCAACACACTGACCCTTTCGACTCTCACTGACCATCACCACGACCACATCTGCAACTTTGCTAAGAAGCTTCTACACCATCCTCGACACCGGCTCCTACTACCACCTGAGATCCCTAGCCCGAGAATTGCTGTTCGACACCACAACCGCATCCAGCCCATACGTGCACGAACTGGTCGCTATAAGAACAGCCCAGTCCCAACCATTGTAAAAATTATCAATAACTTGTAATAAACCAGTGTATTCACTCCCAGTAAATACTACTTCTTGCACTGTCACTATGTTGAAATGCACTGTAGTTTGAGCTTTTCCCCATCTAGTTATTATATATCTTATTTGTATCACTTATGTTACTTATATATTATTTGTAATTCGAAACCTATTCCCCAAATATGTAACTGTATATTTTCAGCCTTCTGGCTGCCAAGCTCTTTCAATAAACCGTTAATTATTATTATTATTATTATTATTATTATTATTATTATTATTATTATTATTATTATTATTATTATTATTATTATTATTATTACACTTAATTCTACCAGTTGAATCACAGGTGATGGCCGTCAGCCACGGTAGCTGAACACCAACTCAAAACCAGGGTTCGACTCCCTAATGAGAAAAATGTCCAATAAACAACATTTCAGGTCGAGTTGTTTACATATAGAATGGGGGACGGCCATCTTGTTTCCCTTTTTCACCGGGGGATTCTGCCGGCCGGTGTCACGACATGGCCGCCGGAGCCCATATAGCCCCTTTGTTACTACTGCTGCCGGATACACCTGTGTTGTAACCATAGGTGTATCTAGCACCTATACACACCTGCCTCGAAGTCAGGTGTAACCACCACCTGTACACACCTGTACATCACACACCACAACACCTTCCACACTCCCAACCAAACTTAAAGCAATTATTATATATCTATAGTGTAACTAACTACACATTACAATACACTGAAATAATAAAAAAAAAATATATTCAGAATCTAAGAGAAGTATAGGAGAATAATCCTTAAATACAAACTCTATAAAACTTAATCTTGGTTACACCGCATTTTTTTCAGTAAGACAATATATATAATTACATTGGGCAGTCCATTACCACAAATTACACTGATAAACGGTACGTAATGGATAATGAATTACAAGTCTCATAACTAAGTCTGGCTAAAACAGTGGTAGACATTGTTTAGACATAAGCCAGTTGACCGCTGAGGTGAACATTAAACTAGTATGATTAAAATAGCAACCAATGATTTGAAGATTAATTAATGTAAATGTGAAATACCTAAGAGAATAACAAATAAATAAAATACACCAACGAGATAAATAAATAAGAATGAATGGAAAATTATTGAACAATAAAATGAAAATAAGAAAACGAATAAACAGTAAAATGAAAATAAGTAAGAATAAAAAAAAGCATAACAATTACTACAATAAAACTAAATAAAACAAAATAAACAGAAAAGAATAAGAAACACAATAAATAAATAACACAGCAACACAAACAACATCATTTACTGTGTTACTTCACATCAACGTGTCCAACATTTGTCTTGACTCCATTTTCGTGAATATAATTAAGTCAAACATCATAACACACATCCCGGTAAAAAAAAACACACCAACGACAACAATAAATAAATAAACATTAAAAATAAATTCAATATATTTTCCCTAAGATTTTTTTTATTACGAAGTCACGGCAAAAAGTTTGTATACGAATCTTCCTCAACATAATGCGGGGAAGCAGTTCTTTCACCACAGTTATACTCGTAGGTTACACTGTAGAGATCCCCCGTGTTCAGAATACAGAGCCACTTATTGACGGTACAGTTACAGCCACTTATTGACGGTGCAGTTACAGCCACTTATTGACGGTACAGTTACAGCCACTTATTGACGGTACAGTTACAGCCACTTATTGACGGTACAGTTACAGCCACTTATTGACGGTGCAGTTACAGCCACTTATTGACTGTGCAGTTACAGCCACTTATTGACGGTACAGTTACAGTCCAAACTCCTTGTACACTTGAGGGCGGTTGACAACATGTGAACGCTGCTTGCATTATAAATTGTCAGAATAAAAAAAAAAAACTCCGATACTAAGAAAAAACTGAGTAAATTAATGTTAAAATATCAATCTACCTTACCTACATCACCTCCTTAAGTAGATGGTATATTATCCAGCATGTCCAGGGAATATTGTCTAAAATAATACAGTATAATTGGTTAGTTTACTTCAATTATGACCTTGTGTGATAATAGGACATAGTACCATAATAAACCTTTTCTCAAACTGTTAAATAACTCAACAAAAATAATAATAATCCATTCTAAACAACGGATTATCAGACGTAGATGTCATAATTCAGCTCATCATAATTATCCATATACTCTCGTGTATAAATTCCACCGTCAAAATTTGTATTGTCGGAAGAAGTTTTACTGTCTGAATGTCTGTCTAATTCTACAAAAACTCTCCGTTAGTATCCGTCTATTTCCTCTGTTACCTCATCACTTAAGAGTATTACAAAATGTTACCACTTACTGTAACACCTGATGTGCATACTCATATTTATAATCCTGTGTATTTTGTAACTGAAAGAAAATACAGGTACAGGAATATTTAGTTACTCTTGCGGTATACAAAATCATACATCTATCTTTCTATCTACTGTATCTATCTATCTATCTATCTATCTACTGTATTTATCTATTTATATCAATTTTATTAACTCACCTGTACCATTAATCATCAGTAAATTTATCTTAATCTTCTTCCCATTTTGATTTATTCCTCTTAACAATGTATGTATCTACACCCACAAACATACCTACTATCCACTCCCAAACACCCACAAACAAACCTACTATCCACTCCCTACACCCACAAACATACCTACTATCCACGCCCTACACCCACAAACATGCCTACTATCCACGCTCTACACCCACAAACATACCTACTATCCACTCCCAAACACCCACAAACAAACCTACTATCCACTCCCTACACCCACAAACATACCTACTATCCACACCCTACACCCACAAACAAACCTACTATCCACGCTCTACACCCACAAACACACCTACTATCCACGCCCCACACCCACAAACAAACCTATTATCCACGCCCCACACCCACAAACAAACCTACTATCCACGCCCCACACCCACAAACAAACCTACTATCCACGCCCTACACCCACAAACAAACCTACTATCCACGCCCCACACCCATAAACAAACCTACTATCCACGCCCTACACCCACAAAGAAACCTACTATCCACTCCTTACACCCACAAACAAACCTACCATCCATGCCCCACACCCACAAACAAACCTACTATCCACGCCCCACACCCACAAACAAACCTACTATCCACGCCCTACACCCACAAACAAACCAACTATCCACGCCCCACACCCACAAACAAACCTACTATCCACCCTACACCCACACAAACAAACCTACTATCTTACGCCCTACACCCACAAACAAACCTACTTCATCCACGCCCTACACCCACAAACAAACCCACTATCCACGCCCTACACCCACAAACAAACCTACTATCCACTCCCTACACCCACAAAACAAACCTACTATCCACCCCTACACCCACAAAACAAACCTACTATCCACTCCCTACACCCACACAAACAAACCTATTATCCACGCCCCTACACCTTGGCCAAACAAACCCACATCCACGCCCCACACCCACAAACAAACTATCCACGCCCTACACCCACAAACAAACCTACTATCCACGCCCCTACACCCACAAACAAACCTACTATCCACGCCCACCCACAAACAAACCTACTATCCACGCCCTACACCCACAAACAAACCTACTATCCACGCCCTACACCCACAAACACACCTACTATCCACGCCCTACACCCACAAACAAACCCACTATCCACTAGGTGCACAATTTAGGGGGTGAACTGGCTAAATTGAAAATCGAGTAATTTGGTAGCAATTTATTGTAGTCTTTAAGCATGCAAAACAATATTCTGGCATAAATTTTTTTTTATAATAAGTCCTACCTACATCAAATGGATTTTTAAATGTACATATTTGTGAATTTATAACATAACCAGCGTTTGCACACATGTTACTGTTTCAAGTTTCAAATTATTATATTTTATTATCCGTAGTCTATTTGAAAGTAACCAATGCCTTCATACTCTCTTTGCTTTAGTTTCTTGTCATCAGTAGTCTGCTTGCTATTTGTGCTTTGATGTAACCTTCTCGCCTCTCGTGGCTGTAAACATGGCCCGCTGCTTCTGTGACCATTTTCACACATCTCTCCACACTTTGAGTGTGGGAAGGCCACTTCGGCACCTGCATTGGAGTCTCTTTAAGGTTTCTCAATTCTTGGCTAGTTAGACTTGTTGTCAATGGTGGCTCTAAGACTTCCAAACTCAAGTCAACCAATTCTGATAATTTGGTGGCATTGACGTTTATTGGGGGAACTTTTCTTGAATGAAACGAACAGTCTCCCAACTGGTCGTCATCTATTAGCGTTCCTCTAATCTTTAGAATGACTTCTACAGCCTCGGTTCGGAGATTGGCACATTGACTGCAAAGCATTGCTTGCAAAACTGCTTCTGATCGAGCATACCAAGCGGACCTTCTTGCCACAGGTAACACGATGTCCCTCACTACCTTCCTCTGTGTTCTTACTAGCTGCAATTGAAACAAAAGGTGATTGGGCCCATCCACCCACATAGGATTAAGTTTCACACTAAACCACTGGGGAAGATAAACTCCAATAATAAATTCAACAATTAACCTCAAATTCTTCAGCACTTTGCCCTTCAATTCGTGTTTGGAAATCCAAATCCTGCAGAAACGAAGAGCTGTAGTTAACCAACGGCCGTGACTGACAGGTCCAATCTCCAAGAGAGCCAATGACTGAGGCACTTCTCCTGATCTTATTGCTTGGGCAATACGATAAGCATAAGATTGATCTGTGCTGAGATCTTTGATGACTCCTTCAGACAACGCCGGAAGGGGAGGGCCAACTT
>NW_024722611.1:0-12578 GCF_018991925.1 Homarus americanus | reverse complement strand
CCCTCACACCCCGGGTCATGGTGCTGAAGCGGTGCCCGGCCCTCACACACCGATTTATGGCACTGACGGGGTGCCCGGCCCTCACACCCTGGCTCATGGCACTGAAGCGGTGCCCGGCCGTCACACCCCTGGCCATGGCACTGAAGGTGTGCCCGGCCCTCACACCCCTGGTTATAGACCTAAATGGGTGCCCGGCCCTCACACCCCGGGTCATAGCACTGAAGGGGTGCCTGGCCCTCACACCCTGGTTCATGGCACTGAAGGGGTGCCCGGCCCTCACACCCCTGTTCATGGCACTCAAGGGGTTCCCGGCCCTCACACCCCGGGTCATGGCAGTGAAGCGGTGCCCGGCCCTCACACCCCGGGTCATCGTGCTGGAGGGGTGCCCTGCCCTGACACCCCGGGACATGTGAAGGGGTGCCCGACCCTCACACCCTGGTTCAAAGCAATGTATGGGTGTCCGGCATTCACACGACCATTTCATGGCACTTATGGGGTGCCCGGCCCTCACACCCAGGTTCACGACTCTGAAAGGGTGCCCGGCCCACACACCCCGGGTCATGGCACTGAAGGGGAGCTCGGCCCTCACACCCCGGGTTATGGCTCTGAAGGGTTGCCCGGCCCTCACACCACGGGTCATGGTGCTGAAGGGGTGCCCGGCCCTCACACCCCGGGTCATGGCACTGGAAGGAGTGACCGGCCCTTCACACGCCGGGTCATGGCACCGAAAGGGTGCCCGGCCCACACACTCCGTTCATGTCATTGAAGGGGTGCCCGGTCCTCACACCCCGGATCATGTCACTGAAAGGGTGCCCGGCCCTCACACCCAGGGTCATAGCACTGAAGGGGTGCCCGGCCCTCATACCCCGGGTCATGGTGCTGGAGGGGTGCCCGGCCCTCACACCCTGATTCATAGCACTGAAGCGGTGCCTGGACGTCACACCCCTGGCCATGTTACTGAAGGTGTGCCCGGCCTTCACACCCCTGGTCATAGAACTAAACGGGTGCCCGGCCCTCACACCCCGGTTCATAGCACTGAAGGGGTGCCTGGCCCTCACACCCCGGTTCACGGCACTGAAAGGGTGCCCGGCCCTCACACCCCGCTTCATGGCACTGAAGGGGTTCCCATCCCTCACACCCCGGGTCATGGCACTGAAGCGGTGCCTGGACGTCACACCCCTGGCCATGTTACTGAAGGTGTGCCCGGCCTTCACACCCCGGGTCATAGAACTAAACGGGTGCCCGGCCCTCACACCCCGGTTCATAGCACTGAAGG
This sequence comes from Homarus americanus, assembly GCF_018991925.1. Lineage (NCBI taxonomy): Eukaryota > Metazoa > Arthropoda > Malacostraca > Decapoda > Nephropidae > Homarus > Homarus americanus. The sequence continues at coordinate 11,302 of NW_024722611.1, read as the reverse complement.
GGTGCCTGGCCCTCACACCCCGGTTCACGGCACTGAAAGGGTGCCCGGCCCTCACACCCCGGTTCATGGCACTGAAGGGGTTCCCGGCCCTCACACCCCGGGTCATGGCACTGAAGCGGTGCCCGGCCGTCACACCTCTGGCCATGGCACGAAGGTGTGTCCGACCCTCACACCCCGGGTCATGGTTCTAGAGGGGTGCCCAGCCCTGACACCCCGGGAAATGTGAAGGGGTGCCCGACCCTCACACCATGGTTCAAAGCACTGTATGGGTGTCCGGCACTCACACCACCGTTTCATGGCACTTATGGGGTGCCCGGCCCTCACACCCCGGGTCATGTCACTGAAGGGGTGCCCGGCCTTCACACTTCTGGTCGCGCCAGTGGGGCGGCTCCTTCACACACCCCTGGCTGCGGTACCACGAGGTGCCTGGGCCTCACCACCCGTGGTCATGTACCTAACGTTGCTGGCCCTCACCCCTGGTCATGTACCTAACGTTTGTCCGACCCTCACACCCCCGTTTCATGGCACTGAAGGTGCTTGGCCTGAAACCCCCCGGCACATGACACTGAAGGAGTTCAGCCCCTGACTCCTCAGGTCATGTCACTGAGAGGGGTCCCCGGCCCTCACACCCCAGGTGCATGGCAAAAAGCGGTGCCCGGCCGTCACACCCCTAGCCATGGCACTGAAGGTGTGCTGGCCTCACACCCTGGTCGCAGAGCCTAAGCAGGTGCCCGCCCCTCACACCCCGTTTAATGTCACTGAAAGGGTGCCCGGCCCTCACACCCCAGGTCATAGCACTGAAGGGGTGCCCGGCCCTCATACCCCGGGTTATGGTGCTGGAGGGGTGCCCAGCCCTCACACCCCGATTCATGGCACTGAAATCGAGCCCGGCCCTCACATCCCGGGTCATATTGCTGAAGGGGTGCCCGGCGCTCACACCCCGATTCATGGCACTGAAGGGGTGCCCGGCCTTCACACCCCAGTTCATGGCACTGAAGGGATGCCCAGCCCTCCACACCCAGTTCTAGCACCTTGGGGTGTGCCCGGCGCTCACACCCCGATTCATGGCACTGAAGGGGTGCCCGGCCTTCACACCCCAGTTCATGGCACTGAAGGGATGCCCGTCCGTCACACCCCGGGTCATGTCCCTGAAGGGGTGCCCGGCCCTCACACCCCAGGTCATGTCACTGAAGGGGTTCCCGGCCCTCACACCCCGGGTCATGGAACTGAAGGGGTGCCTGTCCCTCACACCCCGGGTCATGGTGCTGAAGGGCTGCCTGGCTTTCACACCCCGATTTATGGCACTGAAAGGGTGCCCGGCCCTCAAACCCCGGTTCATGGTGTCGGAGGGGTGCCCGGCCCTCACACCCCTGGTCATGTCACTAAAGGGGTGCCCGGGCCTCACACCCCGGTTCATGGGGTTGAAGCGGTTCCCGGCCAGCACACCCAGGGTCATGGTGCTGATGGGGTTCGCGGCCCTCAAACCCCAGGTCATGTCACTGAAAGGGTTCCCGGCCCTCATACCCCGTGTCATGTCACTGAAGGGGTGCCCAGCTGTCACACTCCGGATCATGGCACTTAAGGGGTGCCTAGCCCTCACACCCCGGGTCATGGTACTGAAGGGCTGCACGGTCTTCACACCCCGGGTCATGGTGCTGATGGGGTGCCCGGCCCTCATACCCCGGGTCATGGTGCTGGAGGGGTGCCCGGCCATTACATCCCGATTCATGGCACTGAAATCGAGCCCGGCCCTCATACCCCGGGTCATGGCACTGAAAAGGTGCCAGGCCCTCACACCCCGTGTCATGTGAAGGGGTGCCCGGCCCTTACACTCCGGTTCATAGCTCTGTAGGGGTGCCCGGCCCTCACACCCCGTTTCATGGCACTAAAGGGGTGCCCGGCACTCACACCCCGTTTCATGGCACTGAAGGGGTACCCGGCCCTAACACCCTGGTTCATGTCACTTATGGGGTACCCGGCGCTCACACCGCCGGTCATGGTGCAGGAGGGGTGCCCGGCCCTGACACCCCAGGTCATGTGAAGGGGTGCCCGGCACACACACCCTTTTTCAAAGCACTGTATGGGTGCTCGGCACTCACACCCCGTTTCATGGCACTTAAGGGGTGCCCGTCCCTCACAACCAGGTTTATGACACTGAAAGGGTGCCCGGCCCTCACACCCCAGGTCATGTCACTGAAGGGAAGCCCGGCTCTCACACCCCGGGTCATGGCACTGAAGGGGTGCCCAGCCCGCACACCCCGGGTCATGGACCTAAAGGGGTGCCTGGCCTTCACACCCCGGGTCATGGGGTTTAAGCGGTTACTGGTCCTTACACCACGGGTCATGGAGCTGAAGGGGTACCCGGCCATCACACCCCGATTCATGGCACTGAAAGGGTGCCCGGCCTTCACACCCCGGGTCATGTCGCTGAGGGAGTGCACGGCCCTCACACCCCGGGTCACGGACCTAAAGGGTTGCCCGGCCCTCACACCCCGGGTCATGGGGTTGAAGCGGTTCCCGGTCCTCACACCACGGGTCATGGAGCTGAAGGGGTGCCCGGCCATCACACCGCGATTCATGGCACTGAAAGGGTGCCCGGCCCTCACACCCCGGGTCATGGCAATGAATAGGTGCCCGGCCGTCTCACCCCAGTTCATAGCTCTGTCGGGGTGCCCGGGCCTCACACCACGTTCCATGGCACTAAAGGGATGCCAGACCCTCACACCCCGGCTCATGGCACTGAAGGGGTGCCCGGCCCTAAAGCCACGGGTCATGTCACTGAAGAGGTGCCCGGACCTCACACCCCTGGCCATGGTACTGAAGGTATGCCGGGCCCTCACACCCCTGGTCATAGAGCTAAACGAGTGCCCGGCACTCACCCACCGGGTCATGGGGCTGAAGGGGTGCCCAGCCTTCAGCCCCCGGGTCAGGGCACTGAAGGAGTGACCGGCCCTCACACCCCGGGTCATGGCACTGAAAGGGTGCCCGGCCTCACACCCCAGGTATGTCACTGAAGGGTTGCCCTCACCCCCCTGGTCATGGCACTGAAGGGGTGCCTGGCGCTCACACCCAGGGTCATGATGCTGAAGGGGTGCCCGGCTTTCACACCCCGATTCATGGCACTGAAAGGGAGCCCGGCCCTCACACCCCGGGTCATGATGGCTGAGGGGTGCCCGGCCCTCACACCCCGGGTCATGGGGTTGAAGCGGTTCTCGGCCATCACACCCCGGGTCATGGTGCTGATGGGGTGCCCGGCCCTCACACCCCGATTCTTGGCACTGAAATCGAGCCCGGCCCTAACACTCTGGGTCATGGTGCTGAATGGGTGCCCGGCTTTCACACCCCGATTCATGGCACTGAAAGGGTGCCCGGCCCGCACACCCCGGGTTATGTCACTAAAGGGATGCCCGGCCCTCACACCCCGGGGCATGGTGCTGAAGGGGTGCCTGGCTTTCACACCCGGATTCATAGCACTGAAAGGGTGCCCGGCCCTCACACCCCGGTTCATGGTGGCTGAGGGGTGCCCGACCCTCACACCCCGGGTCATGGGGTTGAAGCGGTTCCCGGCCATCACACCCCGGGTCATGGTGCTGATGGGGTGCCCGGCCCTCACACCCAAGGTCATAGACCTAAAAGAGTACCCGGCCCTCACACCCCTGGTCATAGACCTAAACGAGTGCCCGGCCTTTACACCCCGGGTCATGGGGCTGAAGGTGTGCCCCGCCCTCACACCCCGGTTCATGGCACTGAAGGAGTGACAGGCCCTCACACCCCGGGTTATGGCACTGAAAGGGTGCCCTGCCCACACTCCCCGGGTCATGTCATTGAAAGGGTGCCCGGCCCTCACATCCCCGGTGTCATGTCACTGAAAGGGTGCCCGGCCCGCACACCACGGGTCATAGCACTGAAGGGGTGCCCGGCACTCATACCCCGGATCATGGTGCTGGAGGGGTGCCCGGCCCTCACACCCCGATTCATGGCACTGAAATCGAGCCCGGCCCTCACACCCCGGGTCATATGAAGGGCTGCCCGGCCCTCACTCCCCGTGTCATGTGAAGTGGTGCCCGGCCCTCACACCCCGATTCATAGCTCTGTAGGGTTGCCCGGCCCTCACACCCCGTTTCATGGCTCTAAAGGGGTGCTCGGCCCTCACACCCCGGCTCATGGCACTAAAGGGGTGCCCGGCCCTCACACCCCGGGACATGGAACTGAAGCGGTGCCCGGCCCTCACACACCTGGTTATAGACCTAAACGAGTGCTCGGCCCTCACACCCCTTGTCATGTGAAGGGGTGCCCGGCCCTCACACCCCGGTTCATAGCTCAGTATTTGTGCCCGGCCCTCACACCCCGTTTCATGGCACTGAACGGGTGCCAGGCCCTCACACCCTGGGTCATGGCACTGAAAAGGTGCCCGGCCCTCACACCCCGTGTCATGTGAAGGGGTGCCTGTTCATGTTCTGGGTAATAAGTTCAATATACAGGAGCGAACACAAACACCTGTATAGATTTTGTAGGTTCTATTTACTGGATAAGAGATATGTACACAAGGGGAGTACCGCTCCTCAACCTGTCTGCTTGTCAACTGCTCTATAGACGACGTATGGCAAGTGAGACATTAACAGCATCCATACGTCGCCAGGCACATTAATTAAGCATGTGGGACATGGTAATAACATTGCCACACGCTGCTAGCTAGGCTGAATAAATAATATATATAAATGGAGCACATACATCATATACATACATAATATATAATACAGCATACATAATACAGAATATACATACACCTCCCTCCCCCTATACGCTCAGAGCAAAGTCTTGAGCGGACCTTTTCTTTTGGATCCGTTCTGAGCGTCGAGGGACTCGATCACTGGGAAGGGTATGGGACTCAACACTGGTGGCGGGGTCAGCAGAAGGCATTGTTACGGGGCGGAGAAAACGGCGGTTCCTCCACCACACACGACCACTGGGTAACCGCACCTGGTAGTCCCGTGACCTACCGAGACCCATGACTACGCCTACTTTGTCCCAACGTAGGGAGGTCGGGTCCTGAACACGGACTTGGGTGCCGACACTCAACCTGGGGAGAGAACGGGCGTGGTCGTTGTAGCGGGCGACGACGTCCTGAACACGTTCGGCGGCTCGGCGATCACAATCCTCTGTGTTGGCCTGCCACTCCTTGGAGAAGGATTGAGGGTGAGCAAGGACACAAGAACGAAGGGGGCGTCCATACAAAACCTGGGCAGGGGAGCGTCCGGTGTAGTTAGGTGTGTTGCGGAGTTCAAGAAGACCCCGGTCGAAGGCCTCGCAGTCAATGTTCCCAGAAGGGGCCACCTTAAGGATGAGGTGCTTCAGGGATTTGACAGCAGCCTCAGCGTGGCCGTTGGACTGCGGGTAATGGGGCGATGACAACACATGCCGGACTCCCCATCGGTCGAGGAACACAGCAAAGTCCCGGCTTGTGAACTGAGGCCCTCCGTCGGTTCGCAGGCGCACAGGAACGCCCACGTCACGGAAGTAGTGGCGGAACTTGCTGATGGTGGCGGCAGACGTCGTGTCATTACCGCACTTGATGACAACCGGCCAACCAGAGAGACGGTCGGCGATAACAAGGAAGGACTTTCCTGACACAGAGAAAAAGTCGGCCGACACAGACTCAAAGGGGCGGGTGGGGTTGTCGTCACTCATAAAGGGTTCCTGCTGCTGGCTGGGTTGTAATACGTGGCGGGGCTTACACACCTGGACAGCATTGGAGATGTCGGGGTCGATGCCAGGCCGGAACACAGTCTGTCTTGCACGTCGTTTGGTGGCCTCAGCTCCACGGTGACTGTCGTGAAGGCGAGCCAAGACGTGGGGACGTGATGCAGCAGGGACAACTACCGAAGGAGAGGTGTCACTGGCCAGAAGTAGGGGTAGGGCGGCAGCAAGGTAGTTGATGCTCCCTTCGTGCACCCTGTTGGCGTATTTTACCTCAAGAATAGGTTTGGGGAAGTCCTGGGAGATGATGGCCAACTCTTGGCAATGTCTGTAGGACAGCAAAGGAGTCGGGACACCGTTATGCACATCAATCCAGGCTTGACACGACCTGTTGCCAAGGGTGACTTGTGCTCGGAGTGATCCTAGGGCTGGGGCCATCTGTGAACCATCTGCCGTGACGCAGAGGTCCTTGGGAGGCGGTCCTAGATCGCTTTGAGAGAGCCCCAAGCATTGCAAATGCTGGGGACCGATGACTGTAGCATCAGCGCCGGTGTCGGGCAACATTTGAAGACGGGATGACACACTGCGGTAGGTCACAATAACACTGATGTAATGGGGGACTTTGGTCCTGGGACGCGGGGGGGAGCACACATTCCTAATATGGCTCGAGCGTTGTCCAGGGTCGTCATGCTTCTGATTGGAAGACTGTGGGCGGCCCTCTCTGGTGGAAGGGAGCTGATGCTTCCGCCGACGCTGTCCCTTGGGTTTGTTGAAAGGGCAACACTTGTCATAGTGGCCCAGACGACCGCACACATTGCACTGGACGCGTTTGGCAGGGCACCGTATTGTGAGTGACCAGTGGCCCTTACGGTCACAACTGTTGCATGTAGACTCAGCAGCTGGACACACCTGTGTTCCGTGCTGCTTACCACAGTTGTTACAAAATGAACCGGGCGTGGACGTGGTGGGCGAAGGCGTAGGAACAGACTTCTTGTCCTTGTACCGGGACACAGCGCGTACAGCTGTAGGGGGAACTCGGATGGCAGAGGTGACACACCTGGCAGCCTCATAGGAGCGACATATCGTCAACACATCCTTGAGAGAAGAGGAAGAGTCGAGGGAGGTGAGGCGTTGGACAAGTTCCTCGTCCTTAACACCCATCAGGATCACCTGCTTCAACTGGGTCTCCTCGCACTGCTGGTGGTGGCCTAGACATATATCTACCTCTTCCGAGGCTCTCTTAAGACGTACATAAAAGGCGTCATAAGTCTCACCCTCCATCTGTCTGCAGCTAAACAATTCCCTCCTGCGCAGAGCTTCATTCTGCTGTCCTTTGATGTGCCGTTGTAGAATGTCCAATACCTCCTCTACAGACAGCGAAGCGGTCGGAGGTACCTGCAACGGATGTTCCAAGACACGCTGAATGTCCAAGGACAGGCACATACGCAGCTGGATGAGTTGTTTAGGCTGTGACAAACTCTGGAGATCCACCATTGTAGCATAATTAGTCCACCGTCGCCGTCATTCACGAAAAGTCTGGAAATTCACATCAGGCTTCAAGATGGGCGGTGTTTGAGCAGCTGCTTTAGGTGGGGCTGGGGGGCGTGAAGGAAGCATTGATGAGGTATCTGAACCATTCAGTACCGAGGCAGTGTTAGAGCCAGGGGCTTGGTTAACAGTGAGGCGAGATATCAAAGCTTCAAACCGTGCACTGTCTTCCAATCTCCGTTGGTGGTCTCTCTCTGCCTCTGCTTGCCTTCTGTGTTCATCCGCCACACGTCTGTTAGCTTCATCCTCGCGCCTTTCATCTCTCATAAACTTCATTAAAGCAATTATCTCTGGAGACAACGCTGAATATGGAGGTGAAGGGCTGCGCGATGTTGTGGGAGCTGGAGCGTCATGGTCAGCCTGGTCATCCATCTCTGCGGGGCTATCATCCGACTGACTCATCCGGACGCTGGTTCCACGGCTACGTAAGGCACGAGACATAACTACTTCATCTGTGTACTGTGTCTAAATCAGTGTTGACCGGTCAGCCCGTCGTATCAACAAGATCTCAGAAACAAATTTAATTAAATACACAGATAAGTAGATTATATATATAAAATATATATAAGGAAATCACCGCGGTCGGTGTGTGTGTACGTGTGTGTGTGTCCCGGGCAGTGAGAGCGGTCTCCTCGAGCTGTGAAGGGGTGTGGAGACGACGCTGTGAGGGGGGGTGGAGATGACTACTAGCGGCAGTTACCCTCCAGGCTTGGCGAGGGGAGGTGTACTGAAGTCTACTCCTTACAAATGCCCAGAACATGCCATGTACCTTGGGAATCCTTTAGAACAAGGTCACACATGAATGGCACGAAACACACAATGCACTAAACACTTCACAGAAAATCACTGTCACTGACACTGCTCAAAGTTGCTAAATTCTTCGAGGAGGGTTGGCGGGCGGCGGTTGACGCAGGGCAAGGGGTCCATAAGCCGGCTTTCCACAAACTTTGCACTGTCACTCGTAATTATCCAGTAAAAGTACACAATGGGCCATGTTCATGTTCTGGGTAATAAGTTCAATATACAGGAGCGAACACAAACACCTGTATAGATTTTGTAGGTTCTATTTACTGGATAAGAGATATGTACACAAGGGGAGTACCGCTCCTCAACCTGTCTGCTTGTCAACTGCTCTATAGACGACGTATGGCAAGTGAGACATTAACAGCTTCCATACGTCGCCAGGCACATAAATTAAGCATGTGGGAAATGGTAATAACATTGCCACGCGCTGCTACCTAGGCTGAATAAATAATATATATAAATGGAGCACATACATCATATACATACATAATATATAATACAGCATACATAATACAGAATATACATACAGTGCCCGGCCCTCACACCCCGGTTCATAGCTCTGTAGGGGTGCCCGGTCCTCTCACCCCGTTTCATGGCACTCAAGGGGTGCCCGGCCCTCACACCCCGGCTCATGGCACTGAAGGGGTGCCCGTAACTGACGCCCTGGGTCATGTCACTGAAGGGGTGGCCGGCCCTCACACCCCGGGTCATGTCACTGAAGCGGTGCCCAGCCTTCACACCCCTGGCCATGGCACTGAAGGTGTGCCCGGCCCTCACTGTCACGTGCCTGAGCGCTCGGGAACTCGCTGCATCTGTTCACGCTTCCATTTCACGCAAGCTACTAATAATTGTTAATTGTACTTATTAAATTATTATTGTTCTTAGCTACTTAGGTTAATTGTATATTTATGTATGTAATTTATATGCATCATTGTCTTACTCTGTTAAGTCAACTCAAGAGTAATATTAATTAATTATATAAAATATCCAGCAAATGTCTAGATCACGTGATATGAGACGCTCCTCCACGGCGTACCCACGCCACGCTCCCCAGTAGCGAAAAATCCGTGGCTTAGGTTAGACGTGTCTATTCGTTCTCTAGCCTTGACCTTTGTCTAAGTGCTTTATCAAGTCTTCTGCAATGCCCTAGGGGTATCAGGTATTAGTGACACGTTTAGTTAGGCCTAGGAAGGGATCCTGGTGGTAAGGTATCTCCTGTTTGGTAGGGATAATCATTTTGTATTGATTGTTGTATATATATATTTCGTATGTCTTGTGTAATATAGTAATGTTAAGTAATATTTGTTTGGTCTAACTCCTTACAGTATAGTTTCGCCCTTCCGGCATCACTCTTATTTTATTATACAATTACTTATTCACTTAAATTCATGTTTGCTAATCATTACTCCCTTTAAAACATAAATTGAATTAATTAAATATCTTCCATTTTGTAATTCACTTATTTCAACTGTTCTTACTTTTTCAAGTACATTTAGTTGAGTAGGTATTTGGTGGAGATAATTATTGCCGTGTTCCCTGTTTGTACCTTTATTTGTTAATAACTTGGGGTAGGATTCACTCCCCAAGTATAAAGAGTAGTGGGATCGCGACAAGTGGAGGCCTGTGTCCTGGCGCTAACCGCCATTGTTGCGTCATATCAAGTGTTGTTACTCGCCAGGTGTTGTTTCATCGTTAAGTATTTTTGGATGCAAGTTGCTGTGTTCACAGTGTTCATTTATATTGCTCCTGTTATTGCTTAAGCTACTGGTGAGTTAACCCTTATCTTGTGTACCAGGTGTTTGGTTAATCCCTTGCTGTGTTTCACAGTTTATTGCATTTTGACATTATTAATTAGCTAGATAGTTAGCTTAGCTGCCACGGTTACTTTTTTCGCTACTCGATTTTGAATTCAACATGTTTGACCTGGAAAGCTTTTTGGCTTCACCTTCAGCCGAAGTACTGAAGGGGCTTACTAAGGCAGAGTGGCAATCCCTCGCTGCTTATTATGAAGTAGAAGGCCGCTCTTCCATGAATAAGTCTAGTTTAGAAGAGGCTGTCCTCAACTACCTTATTGACAATGAAATCATAGCCCAACCGTCGGGAAATTCAGAGGAAATTGTTACACCAAGTAATTTGGCCTTACAAGTTGAACTCAAAGGACTCGAGGTGTAGCTGGAAACTCTCAAACAACGAGGTTTGGCTCAAGGTAGTAATACTTCAACATTCAGTGTAGACAAATGTCTCAACAGTGTTCCTAAATTTAATGAGGAAGAACCAGACAAATTCTTCTCTCTTTTTGAGAAAATTGCCCGACTTAACAAGTGGCCTGTTTCTCAATGGTTTCAACTTATTTATAGATCTTTCACTGGTAAAGCATTAGATGTGTTTTCTGCCCTCTCTGAGGATCAATGTCGAGACTATGCCCTTGTTAAGTCCGCGGTTTTGAGCGCCTATAAACTTGTTCCTGAAGCCTACCGGCAACAGTTCCGTAACTGCCGGAAGACTGACAAACAAACATTTGTGGAGTTCTTCAGACAGAAACAGGTTCTTTGTCGGAGGTGGATTGAAAGTGAGTCTGCCCATGTAGAACATGACAAGCTTGTTGAACTAATCCTGCTAGAGGAGGTTAGAAAGTGTATCCCAGGCGACATTCGAGCTCACTTGGATCAGAGAGGTATCTGTACCCTGGCTGATGCTGGTCCAGTGGCTGACCATTATTCCTTAACTAATAGAAATGTAAATTCCAGGTCTTATGCTCCCATGTCCCAGTCCTTCACTTCCTTCAAGCGGCCCACACCAACATCTACATCAGGGTCCCTGCCTCTTGTCATACCGACCCGACCCTCAGGTTCTGCATCATCTACCCCGGGTGAGCCCATGGTCCATGGGACAGGTGGATCCACTCCTACTGGTGAGAGAAACTCTAGTTGTAGGTACTGTAAGAAGCCAGGACATGTCATCAGCGACTGTCTCAAGTTAAAGAAAAGAAATTCCTCTCACCATGGATCCCCCACTCTTTTGGTCAGGGTGGCCGAGCAATCGGAGAAATTATTGGAGCCCTGTGTCACTGCCCTCAGTCAGACTGTTGCCCTGAATGCTTCCCCCTCTTCTATGATATCAACCTTTGAACCATTTTGTTCTCCTGGTTCCTTAGCTTTGGATCAATTCAGTCAACCCATTTCTGTTAAACTCTTGAGAGACACAGGCTCAGCCTTATCTCTTGTTACTAAAGAAGCTGCTCCATTCCTGGATT
>NW_024722610.1:7007162-7024375 GCF_018991925.1 Homarus americanus | reverse complement strand
GGCCACGCCCACACACGCCCACACGTACAGCCGCGCCCACATACGTCCTCCAGCCACGCCCATACCCGTCACTCCTCACTCCCTTACTAACTGCGTGCACGTGCGGTTCAATGCTTAGGCTAGACAGAAGAAGAAGAACGAAAAGAAGAAACGAGAAGAAACGAGAAGAAAACGAAAAGAAGAAGAAGAAAAGGAGAAGAAGAAACGAGAAGAAGAAAATCATATTCATCCATGCAAGTTTAAGTCAGTCAGGCACTTGGTCACCTTACTGCATCGCTCTGAGCCTGCTGGGTATATCTGTAGATCGCGAACCTTTGTTTACATCGTGGTCAGCTGATGAAACGTATGTCCGGAGTCTCAGAGGTTTGCGTGTTCATTTTAGCAACGGGTTAAGTGGATCCCAGTCTAATTTAGTCTTGGTGGTTAGGTTAGGTTAGATTGGGTTAGCAGGTTTGCAACAACATCAACACGTGCAACATAATCAACACGTGCTGCAACATCATCAACACGTGGAACAACATCAACACGTGCAACATCATCAACACGTGCAACATCAACACGTGCAACATCATTAACACGTGCAACATCATCAACACGTGCAACATCATCAATCGTGCAACATCAACGTGCAACATCATCAACACGTGCAACATCAACACGTGCAACATCATCAACACGTGCAACATCATCAACACGTGCAACATCATCAATCACGTGCAACATCATCAACATGTGCAACATCATCAACACGTGGAACAACATTAACGTGCAACATCATCAATCACGTGCAACATCATCAATCACGTGCAACATAACACGTGCAACATCATCAACACGTGCAACATCAACACGTGCAACATCATCAACACGTGCAACATCATCAACACGTGCAACATCATCAATCACGTGCATCATCAACACGTGCAACATCATCAACACGTGCAACATCATCAACACGTGCAACATCATCAACACGTGCAACATCATCAACACGAGCAACATCATCAACACGTGCAACATCATCAACATGTGCAACATCATCAACACGTGGAATAACATTGACACGTGACATTGTATGCAGATTGTTTATGCGAAATATAACTGCGACAACATACAGTACACGAGTCTGCCAGATCAAACTGTTTCCTATCTAAAACTTTATCTGTAGTAGTAATGACAACACATGGACGAACGTAACGTAACAGAAAGTGTAAATCCTTTGGGGAAATAGAAGAGATAAAGAATATCACTATCAGAAAAGAGGATGTTCTTAAGAAGATAAATAAATTAAAGAAGACAAAATCCCCAGGGCGGATGAAATTTTCCCTCGAGTTTTGAAGAGTGTAAGGAACAGATTAGCGAACCCCTCGTAAATTTATTTGCAAAATCATTAGACACGGAGTTATGCCAGACTTGTGGAAACAGGCAAATGTAGTACCCATATTCAAAAAGGGAGACAGAGCATCAGCGTCAAATTACCGGCCGATTAGTTTGACGTCAGTAGTGGAAATTTCTTGGATCAATTATAGCAAATAGCATCCGAACGCATTTAGAAAAGCAAATTAATCTACGACTCTCAACATGGGTTTACAAAGGGAAAATCTTGTCTAACAAATCTGCTGACATTTTCTTTAGGGAAAGTCTTCGAGGTAGTAGATAATGACGAAAATTACGATGTTATTTACTTAGACTTTAGCAAAGCGTTTGACAGAGTACCGCATCAGAGGCTTCTGAGAAAAGTTAAGGCTCATGGTATCGAGAGAAAGTTTTTAATTGGATAAAATCATGGCTCACCGATAGAACGCAGAGGGTCAGCGTAGATGGTGTTAAATCTGAGTGGGGTTGTGTAACCAGTGGGGTTCCCCAGGGATCAGTACTGGGCCCACTCTTGTTCATAATCTATATAAACGATCTAGATACTGGGATCAGCAGTGACATAAGCAAGTTTGCGGATGACACCAAAATAGGGCGTCAAATTAATTCAGGGCAGGATGCAAATGCACTACAAGAGGATTTAAAAAACTGCAGGGGTGGTCTGAAAAATGGCAAATGAAATTCAACACCAGCAAGTGCAGCATACTGAATATTGAAAGAACAAATACTGTGAAAGAGACTTAGGGGTACTTGTAGGCGGACCTACGGCCTAGAAACAGTGCGTTAATGTTCGAAATAAGGCAAACAGAGTATTGGGTTTTATATCTAGAAGTGTAAGTAATAAGAGTGCAGAGGTCATATTGCAACTATATCTTGCGCTAGTCAGGCCTCACCTCGATTATGCTGTTCAGTTCTGGTGCCCTTATTATAGAATGGATATAAATTCACTGGAGTCGGTGCAGCGAAGAATGACGAAAATGATTCGGGACTTAGAAACCTTCCATATCAAGATAGGTTAAAAGAAACTAAACTTGCATTCCTAGAAAGACGAAGAGTGCGGGGAGATATGATAGAAGTATTTAAGTAGGTGAAAGGAATCAATAAAGGGATATAGATAAAGTTCTTATAATATCCGAGCAGGATAGGGACTCGTAGCAACGGATTTAATTTGGATAAGTTTAGGTTTAGGAGGAGATAGGAAGAAACTGGTTCACAAATAGGGTGGTGGACGGGTGGAACAAGCTTAGCAACTTTGTAGTAAGTGCTGGAACGCTGGAAAGTTTTAAAGGTAGATAGATTCATGGATGATAGAGTGGTAGTAACTCCCGACGGAGCTGCCATGCACAGGCCAACCGGTCTATTGCAGACTCCTTATTTTCTTATGTTTCTTATACCTAGAGAGAGAGAGAGGCCTGCATTGTTTATGAAGAGACTGGTTGAGATATTTCCTCATAATATTCAGTATCAAAATAAAGCCCTACTAAATTATTTATCATACACGACACTACAATATGGTGTTAGTTTTAGCTCAGGAACATCTTTAGGACAACGTACAGATAAACGCCAAGCTTAAAGCAGAGAAACTTGTTACCTAATCATAAGGAGATTGTGATGTTCTTTATATAAAACAAAACAATATTGGACTGTATCTACTGCAGGTAGACTCGTGGTGTGACGATGTGGGTCGATCATCGTCCTCTCGGGTAGGTTAGAAATGTGTTCAGCTTTGTGTGATATTAGGAAGATGCTTTTTATTCAGAGTTTTTACTACATGAATACTACTACTACTACTACTTTTTTTTTAAATTGGCCTCCAGCCTCCCCCAATAGCCATACATTCGCCACCATTTTTTTACCTTAATATTAAATATCCTAATACATAAGTAGCTATCCTTGCTACTACTTTTCCAACTTTTTTTTTTACGTGGCCTCCAGCCTCCCCCAATAGCCACACCTTCGCCACCATTTTATTACCTTAATATTAAGTATTCTAATACATAAGTAGCTATCCTATCTGTGTTGAATTAGTTGAGCTGCAGGTCTATGCGGCATTCAGTGACTGTAGCCTCATAGTCAATATCTGCAGCTGTTGTCGGCTTTGGGGCAGAAGCTCTCGTTCCCCTGAGGCAAAGCAAAGCTGACCAAAGGAGAGAGAAAGACAGTCGACATCTCATCCAGGCTGTAACATAACTTCTGGGCTGCTGCTTCTGTTTGGAGATCACCTCCGCGAGTCTGGCGTAGAAACATCTGGCACTTGGTCTCATCCCACCAGAGGTTGTGAACACTAGAGGAGTGAAGCTGCCTTGATCAACGTTCTGAATTCTCTCCCCGTATGCCCTTATCTTGTCGTTCTCGTTCCTCCTGTGTGCAGCACCGAGAGCTAAATTACAGTAACATGCAGCCATGGGATCAAAAATCCTGATGTCGAAGAAGGCTCGCTGTCCCCGTGTCCAGAATCCTCGAGCATTGACGTCAACACGGGCTTCGTTGGATGTGCTTGAAGTCCTATGTTGGAGAGTCTCACCGTCCAATGGAAGAAGGGTCGGTTCTACCATGACATCACAGCATATTTCCCTCAACATATTTGCTGTGAGGTCCCTTACCTCGTCATGCCTCATGCATATGAAGCCCCCTTTCTTGCACACCATGGCGTGATCGCCATCATAGGAAGAGCCACACACGCATTGGGAGGGCAAACCTTCTACTGGCCGACCGTACCTTAGAGCAATGGCATCTGTAAATTCTTGTTTATTAAGACTGAAACCATTAGCCCTTATCGGTAACGTAGTTAACCAGTTCGAGGCGCCCACTTCCTGCGCTGTAGCTACTTTTTTTTCAAATTTTCTGGTACCTGCAGCAACAGTTGCTGCAGCTTATCACTTTGGCAGTGCTGTCGTTCTGTCGTAATGGACCTACGAATCTTGTTTACTTCACTGGTATCCAACTCCCCTGTTGCGTTCTGGGCTATTATGTGGTCCGTGAGGGCTGCCGTGAGCTTAACTGAATTTTGATGTTCGGTGGCAGCAATCTCCTCTGGATTGATTAGTCTCATTCCTCCCAGTCTTGATGGAAGTGCAAGGAGTGATCTTTCTGCTGGGGTTAAGAGGGGGTGTTTCACTAATTTGGGAATTAAATTGACACCGATAGCTTCTTCCAGAGGGTGGAGGAGGGGTCCGATATCAGGGATAGTACGCATCAGGTAGTTCCAGCGATGCTTGACTCCATGGGTGAATGCCGCAAAAGCTGCATGTGGCTCTGTGTTAGCAATCTCAGACAGAGCTTGGATTTCCTTGACCCACTCATTCACCTTTCCCGCTACGTACTCGGTCTTGAAGTCCGTAGTGCCAATTACTGCGCCTAGATGTCTTTGGCCATCCTTTATTTTGACCTCACTTCCGCCAAACACCTCCATTGCCCGTTCATAATGTTCTGGCTTCACAATGAGGAAGGACTTGCTGGCGTTTGGGTGGTACCCTATTTGTGGACCTCGCGATGTTATCAGGTCCCACCACTTTTTGATGTCCTCCACTTTTCCTGCTCCTGTAAGGTCATCAGCATATGCCACTTGTTTGACCTCAGTTGTTTCAATTTTTATTTCTTGTTGGAGCACTGATAGGCCTATTGCGTACATTGCCATCGCAACGGGGTCCCCCTGTGTTGTTCCCTCAGTTGACTGTAAGATGGTATCACCTCTTAGAGCAGAGGTTCTTACCTGGGGTTCATGGACCCCAAGGGTCCATGGATGGGCTTCAGGGGTCCGTGAAGGTCAGATAAAATTTACATTTATATTCAAGCCAAACAACAACAACCTTCTCATCGAAATGAACTTTTGAGCAGAATTAAAGTTTTGTTTGCTTAATTTGCACAAGATGATTGTATTTCATTTTGTATGGAGTGGCCATTAATTTTTGCAAAAGTGTGAAACATAATTCTTTTGTTAAGATTGTTTACTTTATTCATACTTTGTGTATGTCATACACTGTATGAGGCAATGAATTTTCAATAAAATAAAGTATATTCATTGCATGCAAAGTTGTGTTTATGTGCTTATGTGCATTTTTCTAGGGAGGGGGTCCATAGCTTCCACCAGATTCCCAAAGGGGTCCGTGACTCAAAAAAGGTTAAGAACCACTGTCTTAGAGCCTTGTTGTTTACTTAATAGAGGTCTGATAGATTCCTATACGAGTTTTCAACATACATTGCAAAGCTTGGACACTTGATCTTGATGTTGTGCAGTGCGGCCTTGCGGTTAAGTATGTTGAATGCGTTCGATGCATCCTCCAGGAGAACGGCCTCACAATCACGCTGCTCAAATATCAATCTCAAGGCGTGAATGGCGGTCTCCCCACCAGCCTGGTGGCCAGCACACACTTGTAGGTTCCCTGCTGCTGCCCTGACATCATCCTTTACCACCTCCATTATGCATTTGCCGATGATCCGCCTCAGCACTTCCCTCACCCCTATAGGCCTACATCCTGGATTCTTATCCAGGGAATGAGGCGGCAGGACGTCAGAGCATGGAGGTGATGGCAGCAAAGAGGTGCAAGCTTTCTTGCAAGGACGGCAATGGCAGTGCAGAGATCACTTTCTACAGGGCCAAACTTGTTTGTGCTGAGGATGACTCTCAACCGTTTGCATCCAGACCTGAAGGGCCGGCTCCTCCTCGAGTCTTCAGTGCCTTTTCCACACCATCTCTCCTGTTATTTTCTCGAACAGGACAGCATTTGGTGGGATATAGTCACCCTGGAACCTGATGCCTTCCTCACTTGCAGGGGGATGTTTTTCTTCAGTAGTTTTAATGTCTCTCTGTTTATTGGCAGAACCCCACCGGAGGATTCCTCTGTGAGAGATCTTACCGCCAGAGACACTTTTCCCACACGCATTTTGTTTCCAAATTGTCTTGCCACGTCATCGGTGTTTTGCTTTCCGTCACCTGTAATTTTTAGTCTCTCCTGCAGTGTTCTTGCTTCACATAGGAGGTCATCAAGGGCCCCAGTCTGCCACATTGCCAATTTTCTCTTCATTGCTGCCGCATTTTCTTTGTGCTTAGTCTTTGTCTGTGTCCTCTGACAAAATAGATGTGGTATTATTTCCAGTACAGTATTTGAAGAGCTAAAGGGGCGAGGAAGCGGTCCTGAGTGTAATCAGTTGTGAGGCGAATCATCTCCCGAATCATTTCTTTGTGGCCGGATTACTACTACTACTACTACTGATAATAATAATAATAACAATAAGTAGTGAACATATTTAACCACTTGTTGATCACGTGTTGTATACAAAAGGAGAACTACGTATCTTTACTGTGCCGATTCCGTATTTCAAACATCCCTCACAAAAAACCCTCTTATTTAAGCATTTAGTTAATATTCAACTTCCTTAAGAACACCACATTAAGTGTTTCTCAAGTATATAATTAGTTGGATATTTGCATAAATCATGTGGGGAAAACATTACGCGGGTAACCAAACCCGCGCTCGCATCGTTACCAGAACCATCACGCCTCGCTGCCCTTCTCCCGCCTTCACCCTGGGTAAGACATCAGACCTTGGCGCGACTCCATATATGGCGACTTCTTCCACAGCCTCTTGCCTCTTCCCTGCCGCTTTTCATCTCTGGATCCATTCATTACCGACACATTTGCATCCATGCGGTAAACGTGCTGTGCCGGGGATGACGTAGTCGTGTAAAGTGATGTTTTTATTTAGAGGTGACGGTGTTGGCGCGCATATGTTGTTGTTATGGAAGATACGGTAACACTGACACTGTTTTGTTCTCAGGATGGAAACAAACTCTTATAAAAAGGTGCCGACAATTGGTGGTGGTCTAATAAAATTATTGTATATTAATACAAGAGAGAGAGAGAGAGAGATCTAACCGCCCAATAGGCCTGAACACGTCGCCTCAGAGAAGGGGGGCGTCTCTATATCCCCCAGGTACGTTTGCCGCCCATCCATTATGTATGGTAATGGGAATGTATTACAACCACCATGGCACCATTCTTAGTGTAAATTCTTATCAACGGAGATAAGAGTTAATTAATTTATTATATGTACTGTACAATGAGAAGTATTAATACTTCTTGTAACACTTACTATATTTACAGTACCTGCTTTTATTGTACCACCAAAACCGTTTTATCGGAAATTATCATGTAAATGAATAAGTAATTACCATTGCAATAAACATAATTGCCAACTAGACATAATCCTGAAAGCTCTGTCCTCTTGTTCAACCTTATTACTGTACAACCCATGTTGTACTGCTCCCCGTTATACTTACGTTTTCAATTCCACTGTAATTTATGTATAAAAAAATGAATACAAAAATAAAAAATATAAATAAATAAATAAATATTGAAGTGATAACCGTGGTAACATTATGAGATGTTCTTATTACTACCATGTTGTACTATTATTCAGATGATAATAAATGTTACATAATACTTCCTTGAGATAAATGTATAGTATATATCAGGTGCAGCTCAGGTTCTCAACTGGCTCAGCCATGTTAATATTGTTATTATTATCCTCTGTATCTGTGTTTTTCTGGCTAAATAAAATGTTTCAATTCAATTCAATTCAATCATAATCACATTAAAATTAATATTAAAATTGATAAAAAAATAATAATGATAAATATAATTGATTTTACGATAATTTTTTAACTCATGAATCATTACTATAATTAGGTTTGAGAGAGAGAGAGAGAGAGAGAGGGAGAGAGAGAGAGTGTCATAATGTACGTGACTGGGAGGGTCAAACACCCACACGCTCCACTGGGTTGTTGGGGGCTCACCTCCCTCACGTACGACGATGCTAGACGTGTTCTCTTCTGTGTGAGGCATGAGAGAGAGAGAGAGAGAGAGAGAGAGAGAGAGAGATAATATTTATATTGAAACAGTTTATTTAGCCAGACGAACACAGATACAGAGTGGATAATAATAACAATATTAACATGGCTGAGAACCTGAGCTGCACTTGATATATACTATACATTTATCTCAAGGAAGTATTATGTAACATTTAGTATCATCTGGAATAGTACAATGTTACCACGGTTATCACTTCAATATTTATGTTTTATTTTACATTTATATTATAAGTATATACATATTTTACAGTGGTGTTGATATACATAAACATGATAAGGAAGGGAAGCAGCACAACACGGGTTGTATTAAGGTGGAACAAGAGGACAGAGCTGCTCAGATTTGGGAGATCACCGAAGATCCCCACGACAACTGAGAGTCTTCCAAACACAACATTTCACGCCTGCTGAATGACCATTTTAAACTTACTGAAGTCAAGTTTGACCGTGTTCAACGCGTAGGGAAACCCAACTCCTCCCGCTCCCGAGACATCACAACAAAGTTCTCTTCCCCTCTGTGTCCGTGACGAAGTCTTCCACCAGCGCAGTAAGCTGAAAGGCACTACTGTCTTCGTCAACGAGGAACTATGCCCAGGAGATGGAAAATTTAAAGAAGTCAGGAAACAAGTGAAACGCGTGACGTTCGATAATACCCTTGTGAGGAAATTTCAGGCAAGTGGAACTGGATACTCACTAGTCACTCACAAATCGGATTTTCTAGAAGTCAGACTTGGTACTCCCGGAATAACCTGTTTTATCGACGACACCCACGGAGCTCACCACACACACGTCCCACGGAATACACAAAGACATATTAACGATCGTCGGTTGAGGTAGACAGATGGATGGACACATTATATACACTAGATAGATATAGATACATAAATAGATTTAACGAGAGATAAAGTTGAACTAATTCATCAAACAGACACAAACTTTGTCTGTGTCTGTGTCTGTCTCTGTCTGTGTCTGTCTCTGTCTGTGTCTGTCTCTGTCTGTGTCTGTCTCTGTCTGTGTCTGTCTCTGATCTGTCTCCCTCTTCCCAGATTGTGACGAGAAGTGAATCACGTAACACTGAGTTATTGGAGTTTGTGATTTAGGTACTTGGGAGCACCTGAAGATTAAACACCCCAGCTTATTTACCTTGAGATTAACTAACCTAACCCAACCCACTCTGACTTACTCAGCTTAACTTAATATAACCTAACATAACAAACATAACTTAACCTAACCTAACCAAACTAATCTAAGTTACATGACCTAACCTAACCTACCCCAGGTAATGTTCGGGTGTTTAATCATCAGATGAAATAAGCTGAGGGGTGTCTAAGCTTCAGGTGAATCATTGTATGTAAGGTACAGGTCCTCCTGAGTTAAGTAAACCTCTAAGTTAAAATAAAGAACAGACCGTAACACCCCCCCCCCTTCTCTCCCGCCACCTACCTCCAGTCTTGTGGAGGAGGGCATACGCACGTTTGAGAATCCACCTTTATGTCGTCACAAGTGGAAGGTGAATTATACGGGAGTTGATAGATTTAACTAACGACCATTTGAGACTCCCTCGTAAGGTGAGTTGGTCGCCGCTGTCATCATCGCTCAGGCAACACAAGTCATGGAGCTTGGGAAGTGTATATATGGGAAACCTTCACTAGGTCAAGGTCACATGGGGGTCAGGGAGGACGAGATGCCACTGTGGTGTAGAGGTCTCGGTGTTGAGTCTGTACGAGGAGGAGGAGGAGGAGGAAGAGGAAGAGGAGGAGGAAGAGGGCAGAAGGAAGAGGAAGAGGGGGGAAAGGAGGAGGAAGATGGGAAGAAGGAGGAGGATGAGGGGAAGACGGGGAGGAGGTGGTTTCGGGACATGTCGGGACGAAGTGGTTACCTGTAGTGTGTGTGTGTGTGTGTGTAAAATAATAATAATAATTGACGGTTTATTGAAAGAGCATGGCAGCCAGAAGGCTGAAAATATACAATTACATAATTGGGGAATGGGTCTCTTGATTTACAAATAATTACAGGTAACATAAGTGATACAAATATGATATATAATAATTAGGTGTTGATAATTTTTACAATGGTTGGGACTGGGCTGTTCTTGTAGCAATCAGTTTGTGCTCCTATGGGCTGGATGCGGTTGGGCAGGTGTGTGGCCAGGACAGTAGCTTGGGGCAATGCAGCTGTGCTCCATTCTTCACGTTATGTTCCCCTAGGGAACATAAGGGCACGGGGGTGGAGGAGACTGCAGTGGGAGCGGGTAAACAAAGTGAAAGGTTACAGGGAAATAGTGTTAGGAATGATGACAAAACTAAATTAGACAGGGAGTTAAAACCTAAACGCGGTAAAGAGAGGACTCAGAACACGACTAACTTAAATGTCTACTCCGCGAACAGTAGAAGTATGAGAAACAAAGTGGATGATATTAGGGCCTTGGTATGTCCCGAAAAAATCGATATAATAACATTCACTGAAACATGGATAAACCTAGACTCACGTGAGTTACCGGTCGAATACCAAATTGCGGGTTACAAATTGTCCCATACCAATAGGCAGACCAGGAAAGGAGGCGGAGTAGCAATCTATGTCAAGGATAATCTGAAGTGTGAAATAAATAAGGAAATAAAAACTGAGCAGAATACAGAAACAATTTGGATAGAATTAATCGACGGTCGGGAAAAATTAATCACAGGAGTAATATATAGACCTCCCAATCTTGATAGAGTCAATGAGCGACTTATCTGGGATGAAATGTGCAGGGCTTCCATACACAACAAAGTCTGTATAGTAGGCGATTTTAACCTGGCCAAATAGATTGGACTGACCTTACAGGTAACTCAGAATCAGAGGATTTCCTCGAAGCGATCCAGGACTGTTTCCTAAGTCAACATATAACCGAACCCACCGGGGTAATAATATACTCGATTTAGTTCTGTCAAACAGAGAAAACCTCATTAGCAATGTCGAGGTGGGAACGAACTTGCAAACAGCGATCACAAAGAAATTAGATTCCAGTTAGATTTTCAGGTCAGACGTAAGGAAAATTCCATTAAAGTCCCAGATTTCAGAAGAGCAAACTTTGATAGTTTAAAGAGGCAGTTGAGAGGGGGTTGTCGCGCTGGCGTGAATCTGACAGATGACACCGACCTGATAACGAGATCTGAGATTGTCGAGTTCCACGACAATTTAAAAAATGAGTTACTTAATGCACAAAGGCAGAACATACCATACAAAAAACTCAGATCAGACAACAATGACCCTAAATGGATAAATAATTATTTAAAGAACATTATTGGCCAAAGGAAAGCTATAGGTAGAAGGATAAACCGTGGCGAAATTTACCTCCGGGAGTATTATAAGGTATTGGCCGGTAGGGATGTTGATAAATCCAGATGGGCAGGAGGAGATGGGGAAGGGGAGGGCCCGACAGACCAGGCTGGCAGCTGTCTCATAAGAACATAAGAACATAAGAAAATAAGGAGTCTGCAATAGGCCGGTTGGCCTGTGCGTGGCAGCTCCTGTCGAGAGTTACTACTACGGCCGCGTTAGCGGGCAGCGCCGACTACACACGTCCTTACCCTATGAAGGCTGAGGGAAGAGTGTGAGTGTGTGTGTGTTTATAATAATAATAATAATAATAATAATAATAATAATAATAATAATAATAAAAATGAAAATAATTATTAACGGTTTATTGAAAGAACATGGGGCCAAAAGGTTAAAATATACGGTTACATAATTGGGGAATGAGTCACTTGATTGACAAATAATATACAAGTAACATAAGTGATACAAATATGATATATAATAACTAGGTGGGGAGAAGGTCATACTACAGGACATTTCAATATGGTGCAAAAATAAGATTGGGTGGGTGTAAATACACTGGTTGACTACGAGTTGTTGATAATTTTTACTATGGTTGGGACTGAACTGTTCTTATAGCGATCAGTACGTGTTTGTGTGGGCTGGATGCGGTTGTGGTGTCGAACAGCAATTCGGCGGCGAGGGATCTTAAGTGAAAGTAGGAGCCGGTGTCGAAGATGGTGCAGAAGCTTCCCCCCACCCACCCCCCTCCCCCCCAAAAAAGTTACACATGAGGTCGTGGTGATGGTCAGTGAAAGCCGAGTGGGTCAGTGTGTTGAGCGCTTCTTGATATGTGGACTAGGAAGGGAAGAGAATAATCTTGCATGCCATCTTTTGCATTTTTTCTAGGTGTTTACGTTGTGTGGCATTTAGGGAGGAGCTCGG
The DNA here is from genome assembly GCF_018991925.1 of Homarus americanus. Taxonomy (NCBI): domain Eukaryota; kingdom Metazoa; phylum Arthropoda; class Malacostraca; order Decapoda; family Nephropidae; genus Homarus; species Homarus americanus. The sequence continues at coordinate 7,011,892 of NW_024722610.1, read as the reverse complement.
GCGCAGGAACTCCGAGGGACTTGAGTCGCCGCCGCCAAATTAAAACGTTTTAAATTGATTCCTGAGAAGATACAAGTCCACCTGTACAAGGCGCTGGTGAGGCCTGTGTTGGAGTACCCGCACATACCACTCGTCACACTCGGGAAGACCAGACTACAACAACTACAGAGTTTCCAAAACCAGTGTCTGAGGTCAGCCAGTGGCCAAGTGCCACCCTTCCAGGAGTCAGTGAAAACCATCCACGTGAGAAATAAAACGGAGGTCCTCAACGTCAGGTTCCATCGCCTCGGGAAGAAGGTTTGGGGACAAGCTCCTGGACGACCCTCACAGCCCAGACCACCTACGCGGGAAAGACATCAACGGAGGCCGACCCCACGCCTGGTGAGTCTGCCCGCACTACAACAACCCAACCCGCGACCCATCTATGTCCGCCACAGTGATCCACCTTAGATTAAAACGTAGATGATATAAGATCACATTTAACAAGTCACAATCTTGTGAGTTCATAACATAATATAGTCATAAGATTTCAATAAACATGTAACTATAAATCAAACTAGTCATTGTCAGCCAAAGTAACCATTGTGCATCCTCATCCTAAATCCTAGGTTAGCTTAGTTAGCCAACAAACTCTGTAATATGTAAAACAAGGGGTGTCGTCCCCCTCTGTTTAACTCATTAAACTTCTTTTCCAACCTTTCCCCCCACGACTATCTGTCGTGACTTCTCTATCCCTCATGTCTGGCTGTGCCTTGAGCCCCAGCATGCCTTCCATCATTTCCCCACCTTAACCTAAGAAAAAGTACAGCGGAGGAGGTGGAGACGAACACTGGAGGATTTGACACTTGTACTGACGTGTGTTTTCCAATTCGGATTGTTATCTATAGTACGCCGAGGAGCTTGGTGGAGTCCACAAGCAAAGTAAAGGAGGGTCTTGGTACTTCTCTAATTCCAAGACGACTTTGGGTGGTTGTGTAAAGTAAGTATAATCCTCCCACTAAAATTACATTTATTAAAAAAAAGATTATAATAGGAGAAAACATTCTTGAGTAACAAGCTTGAGCTTAACGAGGCTAAAGCTAACACGGGCGCCAGGATCATCTTCTACCAGAGGTTGTTTACAGACATGCTCCCAGAACACTATATTCATCTGCCAAATGACGAGAGGCGTAGGGTAAATATGAAGCTCATGAGGGGATGTTATAAGATGGGCAAAGGGAGCTTCACGGTAAGAACGTGAAGCCTCTTCACGGACCTCGACAGCCTAGTCCTCCATCGCCTACTACCATACGGTGTGGTGTCGGTGACTGAGGTCGTCTCAGTTACTGAGGGCGAGAGAGAGAGAGTCAGATAGACAGGCAGATAGACAGGGAGACTGACAGATAGGCTACAGAAAGAGAGAGGAGGGGGAAGTAACAAAGACCACAGACGGGAAAGACCAAAATATCATTCCTCGGACTTGTAAGAGAGAATTAAGTCGACATTGCTTCCTTTCTCTCCCCCCCCCTCCCTCCCTATTGCTTCCTCCTATCCCTTCCCTTTACCTTCTTCCTCCTTCCACCTTTAAAATCACTCAATTTATTTAAAGGCATGAAGTAATTAAATTTATATTGCATTGTCTTTTCATTATGCTCCATTAATATTCACCTTTCGTTCGACTATGGTGTTCTGTTCAGTTTGTAAGAACTTTGCTGGGTCCGTAACTTGGCTCAGTAGTCAATATAAACGCAAATATGAGAAAAAGGTTTTGTTAAGTCATCCCATAAAGGTACGCGCGTTGAAGGGTTCGTTTTCTGTGTTAGTAGTGTGCTGGACGGACGAGTTTGAAGGGTGACTAAAAGATTCCAGTTATTATAGCAGTGTGCCTATTGACGGTGTATTTATGTATAAACTTACATATTTATATAATTATTAGATCACAAGGGACATTAAAATCATGATGGAATATCTGAAGCGTTACTGGATTCTTTTATTTATTTATTATTATTGTTTTTTTTTTACAGTTTAGAAATCGGTAATAAGAATTTCTTAGTTGTGACTCTATAGACAAACTGTGTAGCGTTTGTTATGTATTTTGTTAAATAATTTTACATCTTGTTTTGGACCGATGTTCCTCAATTTTCCTCGTTTGGATCTCACTGATTCTGTAGAGGAATGATTTAACATCTAAATATTTACTATAACTTAAAATGTTTTTGGATAAATGGTCTCTATAAAATTGTGACGTAATGTATTTGTAGGAAATTTACTCTTTGTAAGACTTTTTACGCTATGTGACTAAAGAGTGGGGAGAAAATGTTTATTATAGAGCGAGGAACATATTGGTAACATAGAATGGTGCACTGTATAAGTTATAACCCCAAAACAAAACAGTAATGAAAGCGAACCATCCATACCGTGACATACGAGGTGTTTGGCTGAGCATTGGCTGTAGCTTAACTGTTGTTGACTCCATATTGTGTTTTTTGTTTTTGTTTTTAGGATAATGTCAAATGTTTATCCTGCATTTTATCAATATTAATTGGTTATTGTTTTTACATCTCTTGTCTACTTCTTATTTCTTTAATGATTTATTGTTGTTTTTGTCTGTGATATATTATAATTAAGAAATACAACCACACACACAGTAACCCCTCAACGACAATAAGGCAACTTAATCTATTTTCTTTCTCCTCCCCCACACAGTCGCCTCAAGACGGAGCTATCATGGCTTCGACGTCGGGGGGCAGTGAAGACAGACGACCCCCCTCAGCAGCAACAGGTGGTGGGTGTTGGGGTAGGCGTGGGGGCGTCGTCGAGGGCGTGTGGTCGGTGCCGCGTGGAGCTGGGGCTGATTATCAACAGAGGCGCGGTGTGCAGGGCGTGTAGGCAGAGGGTATGTAAGCAGTGCCGGGAATTTAGCGTGAATGGCCGCGACTGGGTGTGCAACGTCTGCCATAAGCACATGTGAGTACTCTGACCCTGTGTGTGTATTTTAGTGTTTTATTTTCATGCACGTGTAAGTATACTGTGTCCTTGTGTTTGTGTGTATTTTAGTGTGTGTTTTTTTCTCATATGATCACGTGTAAGTATGGCGTCGTATTTCTTCAGTGTTTTATTTTGAACGACGTGGTTTATACAAATATATGTTTGTTTGTTTGTTTTTTAATATACAAGCACGTTGAAGTGTTTTGGTGTATGTATCAGTGTTTGTGTTTTATTCAAGAAGACGTGAGGTTTTGTTACAATGTTTTTTTTCTGTTTTTATACAAGCAGTTGTAAGTACCTTGGTGTTTTTTTTTAATTATTATTTGTGTTTTATTCAAGAAGACGTGAGATGTGTCTAGGGGGTACAGTACCATCCAACGTGAGGTACATTCCTTGCGTATCTCTACCAGCGATGCGAGTATATGGTGGTGGTGATGGTGATAGTAATGGTGGTGATGGTGATAGTAATGGTGGTGATGGTGATAGTAATGGTGGTGATGGTTGTGATAGTGATAATGGTGGTAGTTGTAGTTTTAATAGTGGTGGTGATATAGGTGATGGTGGTAGTGGTGATGTAAGTAATGGTGATGATGGTAATGATAGTTATACTGGTGGTGGTGGTGGTGATGGTTATAGTAATAGTAGTAATAGTAATGGTTGTAGTAGTGGTGATGGTGGTAGTGGTTTTGAGGGAATGAGGAGGTTGGGTCGGGGTAAGGGGGACTGCCTTAAAATGCAGGGAAATACCAGAACCGCAGCAGATTTCCAGGAAGAGAGGGAGAGACTGGCTGGCTGCGTAGCGTCCTCATACAGTTCTGTTGGCCCGTCTTTCCTAGGATCTACATTTCTTCACTATTTCCTGTGATGGCGCCTATTTTATACGTTTTCTATGACTATTGTATAAGATAGAGTTAAAATAGTAAGGGTTGCCTCTTATCACGTTCAATTTCTATGATAATTAATTAAGTGTATTATCCATTGACATCTTCTTCGTTTACTATTATTATTATTATTATTATTATTATTATTATTATTATTATTATTATTAAACGCTCGTAATAACTTATTTTGCGTGGTAAAAGTGAGTCATTTCCCGCCTTGAATGTCATTTGACAATTTTGGCGGGAAATCTGAGGGTTACGAGGAGAAAGCTTACCTAGAATGGCAAGTTATAGAGCAGATGCCAGTTACTGTTTATTACTCTCATTTATTATTATTATTATTATTATTATTATTATTGTGATTATTATTATTTTTATTATTACTATTTTTATTATTATTATTATTATTGTTGTTTTTATTATTATTATCAGAATATATTATGAAAAGTTAAGTAATACAAGAAAGAGAAGTAGAAAGAAGGAGGAATAAGAATAGTGAAGAAGGAAGGAAGAGAAGGAGAATAAATAAATATGGTGGCGTTGTAAGGACTAGAGTGCGTGGAGAGTGCGATAGGGTGTGGGTATGGCTGGCAGGGCGTGTAGGAAGTGAGGGGAGAAGCAGGGTAGGCGTGGAGGGCGCGGGGGCAGGTGTGTGTGCACGGGGAGGGCGCGGGCAGGTGGGAGGGCGGGGGCAGGTGTGGAGGCGCGGGCAGGTGGTGGGCCTGGGGCAGGTGTGGGAGGCGGGGCAGGTGGAGGACGTGGGGCAGGTGTGGAGGGCGCGGGGCAGGTGTGGGGCGCTGGGATATGAGTGGACGGTTCAGGGCAGGTGTAGGGCTCGGGGCAGGTGTGGAGGGCTCGGGGCAGGTGTGGAGGGCGCGTGGC